>NC_049905.1:15273929-15573929 GCF_001411555.2 Juglans regia | reverse complement strand
CTAAGGCCCCTAATGAAAGAAGACCCCTACAAAAATATATAAAGTATAATTATATATATATATATCTAATAAAAATTTTTAATTAACTCAATGAGAAGGAGAATATAAATAAAATAAAAAAGATATTATATCATTATTATTTTTTAAAAGTATCACATATAATAATTATTTTACCTATTCTCCTTCTAAGAATATACTTCTTTTTTTTTCATTATTAGTTTAATATATAATTAATGTGAAAATTATAAATAGAAAATTTTAATTTTTCAGTATTCATAAAAAGTTTTGGTATAATCCTTTGAAGAGGCAAGGGCCCAATTTTTTTCAAATGTGTAAGTTGTTTATAGAACTTTATTGACAATAAAGATTATAATTGTATCTAAGAGTCTAAAGTACTTGTAAAACTAGATTTAATAAAATTCTCTCTAAATCAAAAATTTCCTAATAAAGATTAGGCTGTGTTTGGGTGACGAAGTATCCTCAACACTTTTCAAGTATTTTCGTGCTTTTGAAAATACTTCACATACCAAACAACTTAAAATACTCTCAATGGGACCCACAAACTCACTTCAATCTCTACTCATAACTATTCACAAACATTCTATAATACTTATCACTATTATATATAAATAAAAAATAAAATCATTATAATATTTATCACTATTAAATATAAATAAAAAAATAAAATCATTATAATATATAAATAAAAAATAAAATCACTATAATATATAAATAAAAAATAAAATCACTATAATATTTATCACTATTAAATATAAATAAAAAAATCATTATAATATATAAATAATCACTATTAAATATAAATAAAAAAATCATTATAATATATAAATAATAAAAAATCACTATAATATATAAATAAAAATATTTATCACTATAATATATAAGTAAAAAATAAAATTACTATAATATATAAATAAAAAATAAAATCACTATAATATATAAATAAAAAATATTTATCACTATAATATATAAATAAAAAATAAAATCACTATAATATATAAATAAAAAATAAAATCACTATAATATTTATCACTATTAAATATAAATAAACAAATCATTATAATATAAAAATAATAAAAAATCACTATAATATATAAATAAAAAATAAAATCACTATAATATATAAATAAAAAATAAAATCACTATAATATATAAATAAAAAATATTTATCACTATTATATATAAATAAAAAATAAAATCGCTATAATATATAAATAAAAAATAAAATCACTATAATATATAAATAAAAAATAAAATCACTATAATATTTATCACTATTAAATATAAATAAATAAATAAAATCATTATAATATATAAATAAATAAAAAATCACTATAATATATAAATAAATAAAAAATCACTATAATATTTATCACTATTAAATATAAAAAAAATCATGATAATATATAAATAAATAAAAATCACTATAATATATAAATAAAAAATATTTATCACTATTATATATAAATAAAAAATAAAATCGCTATAATATATAAATAAAAAATAAAATCACTATAATATATATATAAAAAATAAAATCACTATTATATATAAATAAAAAAATAAACTACTATAATATTTATCACTATTATATATAAATTAAAAATAAAATCACTATAATATATAAATAAAAAATAACATTACTATAATATTTATAACTATTATATATATATAAATAATCTCATTATAATATTTATCACAATTATATATAAATTAAAAATAAAATCATTATACTATTTATCATTATTATATATAAAAATAAAATAAAATCACTACAATATTTATTAATATTAAAAAATGACTATAATAAAATCATTATAATATTTATTACTAAAAATCAAATCACTATAATATTTATGGGACCCACACATTTTTCAATTACCTACTCAAAAGTCAACAACTCAACATACTTCACACATCCAAACAACTCAAAATACTCTCAATGGGACCCACAAACTCACTCCAATCTCTACTCATAACTATTCACAAACATTCTCAACACTTCTCAACACTTTTTAACACCCAAACGTACCCTAAGAGTGAGTTTGGATATTGAAGTGAGTTGAGTTGAGATGATAAAATATTGATAAAATATTATTTTTTAATATTATTATTATTTTGAGATTTGAAAAAGTTGAATTGTTTATTATATTTTGTATTGGAATTTGAAAAAGTTGTAATGATGAGTTGAGATGAGTTGAAAGTAGTTTACTAACCAAACGCAGCCTAAGTCAGGTATTAATTGAAAATGTAGTATAAAATCTTAATCAATAATTTTACTTTACAAAATGATAGGAATTATTTTTAAATAAAAATATAATATAAAAATAAAAATAAATTTATTTAATTTTACCTATAAAAAAAAACATAGCTCAAAATTTTAACCTTAGACCCCAGAATATATTGAGTCGGCCCTGCGTGTTTGAGAGCACTTTACCCACCAAGTTGGTTTTTTTTTTTTTTTTTTTTTAAAATATATATATATATTTATATATATTTCCCCAACCAGCACTCTCATCTTAAAGCACACAACCCAAAACCACAAAAGCAGTACGGGCTCAACACACTTTTTTTAGAGCTGCTTGAAAAGGCTTCTTTTTAAGGGAAAAGAATCAGCAACATTTCTCTAAAGACAAATTCACAAGTTGTCAGTGCAAACTTCTCTAGATTTTTGATGGCACCCCACAACGCAAGTTGCTAACTAATCTAAAAGACAAACATATTGTACTGATGCATGCATTCTTGTAGCACTATGGAACGTACACTATTAACGAGAAGAAAACTCAATGCCTTCGAATCGTTTTATCTAAAATGCCTTGTCGTAAAATACATTAATAAGAGGATAAGAATTGATTAGCCGAGGATTATCTTGAATGTAGTGAAGAGCTAGGCTATCTTTTTTTTAGTAGTGTTTTTTGAAGGCCTTTGCACCGCATATGATCATCCATATGACATAATTTGATTTATAAAATTTAAAATTTAAAATTTATTTTCTAAATTAAATTATGCCACGTGGATGCATTTGGAGTAAAGGCATTCCAATAGATTTGTTTTTTTTGAAGTAAATATAAAAGCAAAAAAGGGGATTTAGCAAGATGTTGTTCACTGCCCTGATAATGCTACTAAGGCAATGCAACTTGGGCTCGTTTGGATAGTGAGATGAGATAGTTTTAGATGAGTTGAATAAAATATTGTTAGAATATTATTTTTTAATATTATTATTGTTTTGAAATTTAAAAAAATTAGAATTATTTATTATATTATGTAAAAATTTAGAAAAATTATAATAATAAGATGCGATGAAATGAAATGAGATTGTTTTTGTATCCAACCGAGCCCAACAACCTTGCACCAAACTATGCCTTATATAGGAGAGAGAGAGAGAGCTTTTTCTTTGCCGGTATATAACAAGAGAAACCTTAATGATTTAAAAAACAACACCATAAATTAAACATGGCCAAGAAAAAAATGGCCTAACATCAAAATAAGGGTGGAGACAATAATTACAAGCGCAAAGAAACACAAACTTGTTTTTTTCCCTATAGAGCAAGAGAAACCCTAATTACCCAAACCATCAATACTTTTATATGGGAAACTATCAACACGTGGTCTAATCACATATTATCACGTGTCATCTATAATATTTAGAAAAAAAAATCAAAATTCTCTCCACAAATTAATTTTAATCATAAAAAATATTTTTTCTTATTAAAAATTGAAACGAGGGTTTCTGGCCACCACAAAGTTGCCCTATTCTAGCCACCACCTATGGTTGTCCTTTTTTTTTTTCTTTGTTAATTTCAAACCTGCCCATTCTTCGGGGGTGGCGGCAACCACAAAGGGGAGTAATGTTATACAAAATCAATGCATCTTTACTTCCAAAATGAGCTTAGAATAGGACTATTTCTTCAATATAGCCCCTCTTGAGCGGGGACATCAAGTTCCTAGTCATTTCTTTGAACTTGAAATCAACCTACTCAGTAGGTTGTATTTGAATAGTGAGATATTATCAAATATTTTGTGAATAATAGTAAAAAAATAATGAAAAAATAATAAAAGAATATTAAATAGTAGTTTAAAATATTTTCAGTATCCAAACTAGTGGAATTCCGTCGAAAGGCAGCAGTATATAATCACATGACTTTTAAACAAGTTGAATTTGCCCAAAATAGAAACTTTGTTTACACAAAGTCAATAAAATTCAAGAGTCAAAAAGATTGTTTCTTTATATTTGTTTTTAGCACAAAAGCAATTCAAACTTTCAACCTGAACTTGACTACAAAAACAACAACTGTATTCGTTTCAATAACTTTTTAACAACAACAACAACAACAATAAGAAACCTACAAAAAGATCTTTTCATCGTTTTTATCACGTTTCTAAGTCGTTTCGAAACTTTGTATCACGTTTAATTAGCACTGAAAGTACCAAGAATTTTCTTTTAAACTTTCTAGCACTCTTAACTCTCTTTCTCTGTGTCCCTCTCAAGGCCCTCTCTTTGTCGATCTATATTGCATGGTTAAGACCAGAAAATGGCAAGAGAAGATTGGGCTTTCAATTAAGAATAAAGAGACAACTTCAATCTATGCATGAATTTTCGGACATAGAAGTAC
This sequence comes from Juglans regia, assembly GCF_001411555.2. Lineage (NCBI taxonomy): Eukaryota > Viridiplantae > Streptophyta > Magnoliopsida > Fagales > Juglandaceae > Juglans > Juglans regia. Next base: position 15,569,298 of record NC_049905.1, on the reverse strand, counting down.
CTCTAGAAGCTATGTGCATGGAATATCATTGGCTGCTTAATTCTGCCATGGCCTTTGTTGCTTTCCCTAGAGTTCAAAAGTACAAGAATGATCAGCGGAATGGATATGATGACTAATGCTACATTCCAAATAAGCTCGTATCTCTTTTGCCAATTGTGAAGGATCTAGGGATTTAAAGAAAGTGCTTGTCATTTATATTATATCACTATATAGACTAGATTAGGACCTGTTTGAAAATACAATTGTTCTCATGTATTCTTAGATATGTTTAAATTTGTTCAAATTCTACATTTTCTAAAACTCGATAAAACATCCTAACTTAAATTATTTTATTACTATTTATAGATATTCTGAGATATTCTTAAGTGCTGTTTGGATAGTGAGTTGAGATGAAAATTAGAAGTTAAATAAAATATTATTTTTTAATATTATTATTGTTTTGAGATTTGAAAAAATTGAATTATTTATTATATTTTGTGTGAGAATTTAAAAAAATTATAATGATGAGATGAGATGAAATATTTTTACCATTCAAACGGGAATCCAAAGGAACTTTATCAGCTCTCGTACAAACTTGACACATGATATTTCACAAAGTGTTTACGTTGGATAACAGAGTTTGGACTTATAAACTATCCGTATGAGTATAAAACTTGTGCAATAATTCATCTGCAACCGTAACATATGTAAATAATCTCTTTTTAATAGTCAGAATATTATACCAAAATAAGATACTATAGGTTTGGATAGTGAGAATACTTGAGAAGTGTTGAGAATATTTGTGAATAATTATGAGTAAAGATTAGAGTGGGTTTGTGGGTCCCATTAAGAGTATTTTGAGTTGTTTGAATGTGTAAAGTATGTTGAGTTGTTGACTTTTGAATAGGTAGTTGAAAAAGGTGTGGGTCTCATAAATATTATAGTGATTTTATTTTTAGTAATAAATGTTATAGTGATTTTATTATAGTATTTTTTAATATTAATAAATATTGTAGTGATTTTATTATAGTGATTTTATTTTTTATTTATATATAATAGTGATAAATATTATAGTGATTTTATTTTTTATTTATATTTAATAGTGATAAATATTATAGTGATTTTATTTTTTATTTATATTTAATAGTGATAACTATTATTGATTTTAATTTTAATTTATATATAATAGTGATAAATATTATAGTGATTTTTGAAAAGACTTTGATACGAAGATAGTTCATTACGTTTGGCATGTGAAGTATTTCCAATAGTAAGAAAATATTTGAAATGTATTGAGATATGTTAGCTATCTAAACATAGCCTAATTATTCTCTAACCGCGTAACTTGCACCCATAGTCTAGCTACACGTTGCCTGTAAACACCCATTCCACTTGGTTGCTCCAAAACGTTACTCCGTAAACACCCATATATATAGAAAATAGATTTGTAATTGTGAATTGTGCAATCACTGCATAATTATTTTGAAAAAAGTAAATAAAACATGAGACCTGCATAAAAAAAATAAAATTTTTAATAGTGGACTCAATTCTTTTTCAAAGTAATTATACGATATTTATACACTTTACGATTATATATAGAATTACTTATATATATACAAACGTGTGCATGTGTGTGGCAACCCTAGGTTGATGGAGGCGGTAATCCATTTTTACGTGCATATATGGGGCTGATTTTACACTAAACGGGCTGGGTATCAGATGGTTTTGGGTTGAATCGTGGGTCATGGATGGGTTCTTTTTGTGAGCTTTTAAATGTCTCTTGGGTTTAAGAAATGGGTTGGCCACTTAAATTTTAAAGGTGTAATTAAACTATTGGGCTTGCCTATACTTTCATGGGCCGTCGTTTAATAAATTTTAATGGACAAAGTATTGAGTCCGAATAAATCCAAATCGTCCAATAAATATCTATGAGACTTTAAACAGTTCCGCTATGTACAGTCGCGGGTTACAGTCACCGCGCAGTCGGTTAGCTGACATGGTAGTTGCTAATTTGTTTTAAAAAAAAAAAGAAAAAGAAAAACAGAGTGCATGCAGTGCATTTCGGATTCCCGCTTCGCTTCTCCGCTTCTCATCTTCTTCCTTTGGTTTGGCGATTTGTGCTTCTCTTTGGCCAGAAACTTTCTTCGGCAATTTTTTTTTCTAAATGCTACTTGAAAATGATGGCGATTTGAGTGCATTTTCTTGTCTTCGGTGATTAGCTTCTCATCTTGCTCTGGTTTTCTTCTTGCCAGAAACTAATGGCGATTTGAGTGCATTTTGTAACTTCTCTTGCGTTGGTGCTTCTCATCTTAAGTTGGTGCTTTGGTTTTCTTTGGCGATTTGTGGTCTTCGGCTCGGCAACTTGAACTTGTGTGGATCTGTGAACTGGTGTGGTCTTTGGGTCGGCAACTTGAACTGGTGTGGATCTGTAAACTGGTGTGGTCTTCGGCAACTCGAGCTCATTTGTTTTGAAGTGGATCTGTGCTCGAGCTCATTTCATGTTGACAGCAAACCAATGATCTCCAACTCATTCATGACTCACTGCTCCACCTCAACAGCACACGATGACAACAACCAGCCTCAACTATAAGAATATTCCAGAAAATGAAATTTTGTTGTAAATTCTCTCTAGAAAATTCTTGTGATCCTGTCTGTACAAAAGGAATATTTTCTGTTGTCACTATGATCTGAACAGCTAGCAATAGGCATCATGCACACCTCATGTTTGTTAAAATGCAAGACTACCCTCGGCACCTTCAGCTCTATAAATAGAGCATTGTATAAACGCTTAAGTGAAGTGAGATAAATATTTGAAATACAAATTCTAACATGTGTGAGTAATTTCTTCATTTTCCGTGTAGCGTCTCAGTAATTTTATTATGGTAAGGAGCATTTTTTTTACTTGCTCATGTTTCATGATTTCTTGGGAGTTATTATTTTAGGAACAGTGTTAAGAAAATCTGTTGGTAGGAACTTCAATGTGGCACATTGGTTGAGTTTATTAAGGAGGAAATGCATATGTTTGGGCTTGTCAAATACACTTCAAAAAACTTTGACAATTTATATAGAAACATATAAGGAAATGGGAATCCCTAATTAACGAGGGCTAGCAAAGCAAATCATATAGAACTTTAATCTTGTTGGCCAGTTTCAAGAATCTATCAACAAAGAGCAAGCCCCGATCACACTAGCAAATGTAGAGGAAAAATTCAATGTAGAGATATTAGGCCAAAAGCTTAACAGTTGCATTTTCATATAAACCTCAAGCGACCTGCTAGCATATTCAATTGATTTGTTGTTATTATAGTTTGTGCCATTTGGCATTAAGATAAGATGTTAAGAGTCCTGTGGTTTTGTATGGTCAAAACAAATATGTACAATTTATTTATACTAGAAATCTGATTTTGTAATGGAATGTGCAATATAAATTGTTACTTTATCAATTCTGGAATGTAATGTGCAATATAACATTTATTTATGTTATAAATCTCATTCTGGAAAGGAATATGCAATATAACATTTATTTATGCTATAAATCTCATTCTGGAAAGGAATGCACAAAACCACTACATCCATTGATTATAATACAGCTATTTTACAACCAATTTAGTGTTTGTCATGCCACAAGCATAAGAGGCAAAATGCAACAAAAAAGCCCCCAACTATTACATTGCACTCACTAAACAGACAAAGCTATAACATAAAACCACTACTAAGTCACTAAGTAACAACAACCAACAACTACAAAAGTCGAATACGCCCGGAGAAGCATGCGTGAACGTCTTATTCCATCTTCTTGCTCAAGAAGCATCTCTGTCTTCTTCAGAAACTCCTCATCTCTACCATCTTGCACCATCTCTCTCTTCTCAATTTCATCCGCCGTCTTACGGAACTCAATCTCCCTCTTCTCGATATAGCGAGATCTCTTCTCCATCTCTTCCTCTTTCCTTAACAGTTCGTTTTGTCTTTCTTGTAGATCCAACTCTATGTATTGATCAATATCTGCCCACTTGAAATACTTTTAGAATGGTCATCCCTAATATTTGCAAACATATATAAATGTTGTTAGATGTACGTAATATTAATCAATTTATTTTAAAGTTACATTACAAGTCTATAGTTACCTTTGTATTGTACTTTGGTAATTTTCAAAAGGCAAATCTGCTTAGAGGATCAAAATCATACTCAACACCAAAATCTTGCCCTAATCTAATTCTTTGCATGAGATTCTCTCATCACTTTTGCAACCAACTTTAAAGTTATTACCATAATTCTTAATAATTAATCTCTTCCTTTGTTTTAGTGTTTGGTATGCCTCTAAACTAGAGAGAGAGAGAGAGAGAGAGAGAGAGAGAGAGAGAGAGAGAGAGAGAGAGAGAGAGAGAGAGAGAGAGAGAGAGAGAGAGTCTTGTTAAACAATGGAAAATAAGATTACAACACCTTATTTGGATGCAGCTGTCAAGACTCCATTATGATTCATTAGTTGCTTTCAATTCAAGTGGCTATGCAAGTTGCTATCTTCTCGTTTTGTATAAACATAAAACTTTACCAAATTAAGTTAAGTCAATACATTATTTAATATCTATAGAGAGTAGATAAATAAATTGGATAATATCAAACACGAAACCTATGATCAATGACTACATTGACTAGAACCTTTTTCTTTTAAAAAAAAATGAAATATTAATCAACAAACATCAACAGAGAAACATTCTGAATTCTACAGAGAAACCTCCTCCACAAAACGTTTAGCTAAATTTAATATCTAAACTCTTGGTCCAACACAAAATAAGTCCTAAAATCCTAAGAAAATCAGAACAATGATGTGTAGCAAAGCTCATAAATAAAACAAAAGAGAAAATCAAAACAATCCACAGAGAAACATTCTGAATAAAGAAACCTCTTCAACAGAATGTTCAGCTAAATTTAATATCTAAGCACTTGATCCAACACAAAATAAGCCCTAAAATCCTAAGAAATCAGAACCTTAGCTTTTATGAAAAATGATACTGAAAAGTAACACAAACCCACCAACCGAATCCCATGTTTCCAAGGAATGAGACACCAAATCCAGAGCTAATCTTCGGTGACAATGCATATGCAATATTAATATATAAAACCATATAAGTCCTGAAATAAAAAAAAAAAAATTCCAAGAGTTTCAAGAAATTGCTTACCTTCAGGATAACTGGGAAGGAGGCTAGGGTTAGGGCTAACTGGTTTCGGGATGAACGGAATTGGGGCGGGCTCTGTATGGTTCGACATAGGGAAATTGAGGAAGATGATGTAACGCTGTGGTTGAGGACGAAGGCAGCAATTTGTGGTCTCAGACTTCCATCAGTCGGCTGAGGGAGGGAGGGCAGCGGGTTCGAGGGGAGGGATGTGCCGTCGAGGTTTCTTCGGTGCTTCCAGGGGATGGACTCGTGGTCTTCGACGAGATGCGATTTGTGGAAGGATCGAGAGAGGAAACGCAAAACAGGGAGGGACTGCGAGAGGAAACGCAGAGGGAGGGACTGAAGAAATTGCTGAGGGAGGGAATGAAATGAAAAAAAAATAAAAATGAGGGGTGTGAAACGGTTCGTTTTCATTTTGCCACGTTAGCAGCCGTTTACGCGGCGTCTACTCAAGTCGACTGAATGTAGAATTTTTCGACTTTAAATAATGGGTAATTCTTATTGCAGGGACTTCTTTACAAGCCTAAACGCAGTGTTTCATTAATAATGAAACGATAGTGTTTCATTTCCTGAAGAGAGAAAAATCCCTTCCTTCCTTGTATCAAAGAGAAAAATCCCTTCACCCCATCGACCCACACACGTAGTCTCCGAGCACCATCGCCTTCCACAACATCGAGATCCAGGAAGAACTTACACTCTCTCAACTGCATGCTATGACTTTGATAGGTAACTGCATTCCATGCCGATTATGTTTTCGTTAAAACTTTTTTTTCTTAGTAAAACACAAATCTTGCTATACATTGTACATCTTGTCGATGAATGGCTACAACCAAAAGTCTTTAATTTGTTGGTGAAAAACTTGCTATACATTCAGGGACTACTTGTATGTGTAGGTTGAAACCAGAAGAACATCGTGTCAAATACAAGTAGAATACATTTAAATTGTTCCTTTACATGTGGTCAAGTTTTGCTCATTCTCTTTCTTTTGGCCGAGTCACAAATGCTTTACATGAGTAATAAATGAGTAAATAAGAAATCTGCACTCTACTTGTTTGTAAAAATTTGTGAATGATTTCCATACGGTTATTCATGCTTGCAGTGTATGTGTTTGAATAGCCTTTTGATTATGCAAATTGGTGTTATATCATTAAGTTCATGGCCAAATGGCCAGAAGTATATCATCAAGTTTCAGAGTTCTCTTGACCCATCTCTGTCTATACATGCTGTCAGCTTACTCTTGGAAGCAATCTTTCTCAAAGCAAAATCATTGCAGGGTCTTGGGAGGTTTACAGGTATTTCCTTTATGTTATACATCAAGTTGGAAATATTAGAACCAAAGGTGAAAGAAAAACAACTTAAGCTTTGATGATCGGGTAATTCATGGAGGAGAAGATTGCCGCGACAGTGGGGCAGTTTGCAGATGCATGACAGTGGGGCGATTGGTAGTGGAGGACCCAGATGCACAACACAGAGAGGGAGAGAGAAATAGAAATGAGCTTTCAGATTTCTGGCTTGTTCTTTATTTAGAAATAAGGGTGTTTTGGTTGGTTTTATGATAAAAGTAGGGACAATTTTGTCTATTCTTATCACTATAAGAAAATTGTTTATTTACGACCAGTTAATTTCAGCGAAATGATTATTTATAATTAAAATTAATTATAAATAATCTTTTAATTATAATAAATTAATCGCAAAAGTTTATTTTTCTTGTTGTGTATATTAGGACGGCAAAGGAATCCTATTTATGGATTGTACGTAGCGCGACCCATAAATAATTTATCGAGCCCATTACCCAATATACAAATAGGCTCATTGCTCACTAAATTTAACTGGGCCTTAACAAACTTAGTGCCCAATAAGTTCTATAGCCATTCAAAATAAGTTTCTGAGCCCATGGGTTATATCCAATACTATCCAATAAAACCTCAACCAGGGTTCATGTACAATTCAGTACAGAGGGTGTAATTCTACCCTCAAAATGTAAACAACAAACAATGAGTACGTTTTGAAATCCTAATAATAACCTCACCCAAATTTTATTTTAAAAATCTAAATAAAATAAAAATACTAAATAAATAGTAAAGAATAATGCTACTCTCACCACTCCCGGTCCCGCTCCCGGTCCCGCTACATTTTTTTTTATTTTTTTAATATATTTTTTTTTACTTAATGATTAAGTAAGTGTTTTTTAATGATATTATAATTTTTTTATTTTTTTTTAAAAATATTTTATAGTGTTAAAAAAATACATGTATAAAAAAATAAAATAAAAAAACACTACATTTTACATTGAGCGGGACTGAGAGCGGGACAGGGAGCGGGGGTTGTAGCACGGTTCAATAGTAAAATGGAAATCTCTACAAACTTTATGGTGTTATCCCGACTTAATAGGATACTATTGTGGTCACATCCAAGTAGGAATTTCGTTAGGTTTTGGGGTTGCTCTAGATATCTTAACCTTTTTGCTTCCACCATAACTCATCACTCAAGCTCCCATTCTAGTCTCTCACACAAAAGCTGACTGATCACTCAATCTTTAACCCAAAGTTGTATCAAAATCATTCCAAAGGCGTTTCTCTATTGGATTTGCTTGCTTAGTTTAGAAATTAAAGCAAATGTGGAAGGTTCCCTACAACAAATACTGTGTTTTCCTAAAATGAGTTTGGTGGCAAAAATCATACTTTTTGTGGGAAAAATGTTATTCCCACAAATTTTCTTTGTGGAAGGCTCGTGGGATATAAGTCGCCACAAAAATTATTATATCCCATGAAATGTTTAAGTCGTGGGAAATACCTAGGTCATCGAATTACTCATATATGTCAACCTAGGAAATTTTAGGCATTCAAGATATTCTACAAACTCTTCTACTCGTTTAAGAACCATGTATCATTTGGTTTATTGAGACCTAATTTACAAGCTAGTAAACCCTAAGCATATTCGAAAAAATCTGTTTGTAAACACAACTGTTTTTAGATATTCTCAGACTACTTCACTACTATTTACAAATTATTTACAAATTATTTAATACTATTCACAAACTATTTTGTTACTATTCACATATGAAATGAGATATTCTTAACATCCAAACAGAATGTAACAATCTCATTATATGAATCGCTTGGAAGATGAAAACACGAGAGGCTAATTATTTGGGAGTAATAATATTTTAAGGATTATGATCAGGATATTAGGTTTTAAGGAAATAAAGATTATTTAAGTATTTTGGGTTTAATAGAAAGTGTGTGTTTAATGAGAAATTTATGTGGTAATGCGCTTATTTTATAGGTAATCGGTTACGCACCAGAATTATAGGATTGATGTTACACGGTAAATAACATGATCATACATTACGTATAGTGTATGGTAAACAACTCTCAAAATTATTATATATGTATGACCCTTTGTTTGAGGCCAACTTTTACATATCCAAGCCATGATGAAAGTGATTTGGAGTGCCATGATAATTGTAAAGGTCATGCTTTTATGCATATATTTCATTTTGTTTTGCATTGTGGTGGTCTTCTAAATCTGTCTTCGAAGTGTAGAATATATCAAAATAGTACATGGATGATCATGGTCATTTCCAGGGACAACAATGTTCATGAAGAGCAAGCATGTAATGAGTTGCATTTGTGTGAGGAACTTGTTTGTGCAAGAGCTATTTACACAGCTAATAAGAGAAACCAGAAAAGTATGTTTGTGTACTGATATGAAGTGTATTAATAAAGAATGGTTTAGATCTTTTCTCTATTTTTTTTAAAGAATGATTTTCTTAATGCTTGTAAATTAAAAGAAATGACAAAAGAAATGAATGCTAGAGAAATAGGTGCAAGGAATTAGAAATTGTAGAAAAATTAACACCTAAAGACAATATATCAAACACTTGAGCTGCGGATAGGGCCTCTTTTTTATCCAACTTTTAGTTAATTTTCAGGGGTGCTAAATCTCAATCATCAATCCAATCGAGGAATCGATTATTGGAAACTGAAAAGTTTACGTTCGGACATGCACCATTTCTCTCCTTTTTATATCTATGCGCCTTTTTCTCATTCTCTATTGATTGGCTGGTTGCTGCATGTCCTTGAGGCCACTGTCTTGTGTCGTTTCTGTACTCCTGCGTGCGTGAGTTGCTGCGCCTTGCATTTCGTCGTCCCACTCATCCGTAACCTCCTCCCTCTCTCTTTTCCTTTCTTTTTTTCTTTTTGTGTTTCAGATCCCTAGCCCCTTAGTGTGCATGAATCTGTTGCCCAGTGCATTCTTTTGGGTGTTGCTGTGCTAGTGGGGTATTTCCAAGAATACCCCTGTGCTTTAACATCTTTTCCCATAATGCCGTGCAACATAGAAGTAAGATATGAGAGTAGTAAAATTTGGGGTATTAATTTTGGTGTGGACCAACTACATTGTAACTCTTTTCAAGTGCAAAATATCATAATTTGTTAATTGACTCAAGTATCATAATCTACTGCATAATTAAGTGCTTAACTCAATTTTTAGTTAAACAATTTATTCACTTAAGCAGCTTAATCATGCAGTTTTAACGCTTTATCACATTGTACATGCATCACAATATTTTATGGCATCTCATAATTTTTATGTGAATTCCATGCATTATAATAAGATATGATAAGGAAAAATATGACAAGAAAGCCTATATGTATGACCATGAATGAATGAATGATAGTTAAGATATGTAATGACCTATTTTATGATAAGTATGATGGTATCATTAGGTACGGACAACATGCAAAGTGCATGTACTCTGGACATTATCCCCATTGGCCACTTTCATTTCCAATCAAGCAATGATGTCTACTTTCACTCCAACTAATCGAGCCATGTAAGATCCAGAAAGTTATGAATACTTCCAGAGTCCACCAAAATAACGACTAATTGATTATTAATAATCCCAACCAATATCATTGTACGAGAACTTGAACTGCTAGATATGGCATGGATGGAGATTTCAAGATTCTTATCCTTTACATCAATTACCCATTCTTCAATTTCTTTGGAACTAAATAAGGCATCCTCTTCCGTATCACCTTGCACCCCTTGTAAGCCTTTGGAGATTTATAAACATGAGAGGGGTTCTATTTCTCATCACAAGGGAATCTATTGCCGCTGGTTCATATCAACATTTCTCCTCTTCTCCTCTTCTCCTCCATCTGAGTTGAAAACATATTCTTAGATACATCACTCCCTTTTGACTCTTGCCAAAAAACCCTACTGGATTCTGCCTACCCCAAAACAAAAATTTCCCTTTCCTTCATGAATTTCACCAACCAAAAGACTAATAATAGGATTAAGCATCCCTATAGGCAATCAATTCTAACATCTTAACCCATCGAGGAAGTAGCTCAATTGATCTTATTTTGATAATCCTTGAAGATGGTTTGAAAGAGCCTCAAACTATGCCTTATAAACTACTATAGCAGATGTTTGTTTTAGTCTTTTCAAAGCCCTTTTCAAAGCCTCCTTCAGGTCATTGTAAGCTGTAGGTCCAAACATGATTTACAATGCCTTCACAAACTGAATCCCACCCATTGAACAGTCTACTATCAGCAACATGTTGGTGCCATGTTAGTGCTTCCCCCCATTCATGTAATAAGAGGCTATCAAGATCCTATACTCTGGGTGAGTTTTGATGAAAATTAAAGTATTGACTGGCTTTAAAGATCCAACTCACTGATTTGTTTCCATCGAAATGGGAAAATTGCAAACCTAATTCCATGACAGGTGGCCACATTAGATTATATCGAACTTCCGCATTGTATTAAGAAATTACAATCCTGTTATCAATAATGAGTCTTTTGTGAAACAATTAAAAGACTTTGTTCCTATCTTCCTAAACCATTTTTATGTTAAGTTGAATATTGAATATGCCAATGTTAGAGATATCTGTTGGAGGAAAAAAACGTAGCACAATGGCTGCTTCTTGAATGATGGAATCACTCTTGCAGAAACCAGTTTGATTGAAGATGTGTATCTCTTAAATACAGCTTGATGCTTGTAAGAACTCGAGTACAATTGAAAAAAAGAAAAAGTGATGTAGTTGACTCGTATTGAATGATATAGAATTAGAAAAATGCTAGAGCCACCGCTGGGGCTCCCGTTGGCTCTAATATGTGTTTTTTGGTTCATTTTTATATAAAATTTTTTAACAATTTTAAATATTTTAAAAAAATAAAAACATGCACAATATCGTTAAAAAATATTTCGTTAATCACGAAATAAAACAAAAGTTATAAAAAAATATTAATCTTCCTGTTGGGATTTTTTTATTTTTTATTTTACTTCTTGATTAATGAAATATTTGTTAATGATTTTTTTTTTTACTTTATGATTAATAAAGTATTTTTTAATGATATTTTTAATTTATTTTATTTTTTTAAAATATTTAAAAGTATAAAAAAAATCTATGTAAAAAATAATTTTAAAAAAATGCATAAAAAAAAATACATACTAGAACTAAATGGAGCTCCCAACAAGAATTCAAGCGGTGACTATCGGCCATAGAATTAGTTGAGGAAAAGGTCTCTACAACAAAGAGTAGTCAGTGACTCAGTAGTGTTGATTCAAAAAGCGCGCCCTCACGTTTGGTTACCAAATTCAATTTAACTCATTCTAATTTATTATTATAATTTTTTTAAATTTAATATAAAATATAATAAATAATTTAAAATTTTTAAATTTTTAAATAATAATAATATTAAAAAATAAAATTTTATCATCTCTTTTAATTCAACTCATCTCTACTTGTTTGGTTCCTCAAATACTCTCAACTTATCATTACAAATTTTTCAAAATTCAATACAAAATATAATAAACAATTCAATCTTTTTAAATTTCAAAATAATAATAATATTAAAAAATAATATTCTAATAATATTTTATCATCTCAACTCAACTCAACTCAACTCAACTCACTTCAAAATCCAAACACAACCTTAATCTAACCTCAAAATCCAGCTTTTAAAGCTAAAACAAAGGACTTGAGTGATGAGACAACTTTAAGCCGTAGTCATGTTACTAACTTACAGACTGCCGAAGGTGATGTTGAGTTTGACATCAGTTTGGCGCACTAATACCTGCTGTCAGAGAACCTTAAATGGATTTTTTTGGTTATCATATGCTTTAAAATATATTATTAATTTTTTTTATTATATATATTAATTTTTATAATATATCATCCATTAATTAATTAATTAATTAATTAATTTTATATTATTTAAATTAATTTTATTTTTTTTAATATTTTATTTTTACTAATAAATTTACAATATTCATATATATTTTTATATTTACAATTTATTTTTATATATAATATAAAATTATTCAGTGCTATACACATAAGACAAAAATATATAAATCAAATAAAAATTAGAAATAAAATCAAAATATAAATAATTAGTCTAAAAATATTTTCAAGATATTTTTTAGAAGAAAATAAAATGTGTTTTAAATGATGAAGAATAAAAACAATTTGCTTACATGATAAAAATCAAAGTAAAAGAAAATGAGGAAGTAAATAAAATATTAATAATAAAAAAGATTTTACAGGGTGAATAGTACCCGCTATATATAGCAAGTTATTGTAGCTAATTATATTTTACAATTCTTTTTACATAATAGAATAAATTTTTAAATAATTTATATTTTTTGTATAATACAAAAGCATTGAGAGTGCTCTAATACTAAAAAAAAAATAAAAGATTAAAAGTATTTTTTTTTAATTTTTGGGATATATTAGTCTAATATAAAAATATAGGAAGCTAGTTAGAATTTTTTTCAAGAGCAAAGACAATTTATGATATTGAAAGTAAATCCCAAACTTCTTGGATCTTATTGAGATATTTAAGATTATAATTAGACAAAAAGAATTGTACTATTGGTTTAGTTGAAATTCCTAGAAATTGATGATGTGATAGAAAATTTTGTGATGTCAAGTGGGCAATTGGGAGAGTGCCACGTGTTACACATTTGAGCCACATCACCAACCGGTAGAACCAAGTATTTGAGCGCCCAAGACAGCTGGAGGACACTGAACAACAGTGGCAATACACATGGTGCAATCCTCACCATCCAATTAATCTAGATTTGCTTACATGTCAATAAAGTTTGGTAGATAAGTCTTAACCGATAAGCATGTTTCTTCTTCTTTTCATTTTATAACAGGAAAATGTTTCATGCCCCGCTGGGGGCTCCGCTGGGCGTGTAACATTTTTTTATCTATTTATTTTAGTTTTTTTAATATAAATATTATTAATAATTTTAAATATTTTAAAAAATAAAATAAAAATTATAATATTATTAAAAAATATTTTTTTAATCAAAAAATAGAATAAAAAATAATATTTATTTTACTTCGTGATTAAGGAAGTATTTTTTAATAATTTTTTTTACTTTCTGATTAAGAAAGTGTTTTTAAATGATATTTTAAATTTATTTTATTTTTTAAAAGTGTAAAAAAAATCTATATAAAAAATAAATTAAAAAAATACACATAAAAGAGTACATATTAAGCCCAGCAGGAACCCCAACGAAGCTGTAGCATGTCCATTTTAAATATTTAAAAAAATCATAATATTATTAAAAATATTTTCTTAATCATGAAGTAAAATAAAAAATTATAAAAAAATATTTTTTATTTTACTTCGTAATTAAGAAAATATATATTTTTTTACTTTTTGATTAAAAAAATATTTTCTTAATAATATTTTAAATTTATTATTTTTTTAAAATATTAAAAAATGTTAAAAAATTTAGATAAAAAATTATTTAAATAAAAAATATATAAAATAACCTACAGCCCCAGCGGGAGCCCCCAGCGGGGGCTGTAGCATCACCCTTTATAAAAATACTATATCACACGACAATTGTAAAACATGGAAGGCACAAAATAGTAAATGTCCAATTTATCCTTCTTTCAAACAAAACCTTGAGTCAGCTCCTTTTTCATTTGGAAGAGTACCTCCTGCTTCTTTAGTTACTTTACATTCATTGCTCTTGTTGTGCCTGCTTTGCTCCTATACGGAATAATCCCAATTTAGTGCCAAGTTTTGAAACTTTATTTTCGATGTTCAATGATCAGCTTTTAATTTCGATTTTTAAGCGTAGAAGCTGTCAAATTAATACAATAGTAAATTCCAAGATCGAACTCACAGAGACAATGAAAATTTAACAAACAATTCATATTTCCAAGACAACATATTACCGTTTGTGGTGACAAGAAATTTTAAAGTGATAAGAAATCAGTACACTAAATGATCTAATAATGAACAAAAATAATAAGAAAAGAGAATCGCATATTTCAAGTTCGGTCCCAGAAATGCATATGACTTGAAATATGCATTTCTTGATCATGAGAGAGTTGGGTTGGAATCATTACTGGGAAGGTGCTGTCCGGTCCCATAAATGCATATTTCAAGTCATTCGGCAATGGCTTTAGCTCTAGTGTTGTGACTTCATTTGCTGAAGGCTTCAAACTTTCTGTCAACGGTGGGAGTTGCTCAATCTTTGGCCTCCATTTAGTCTCAAATTTATTTTCTGCATTAAAAACAGGAGAAACATCAATGAGGGTGTCATCAGTGAGGAGTTCACAAATATTTTCTAACTCAAACAGCAGGTTAGAGAGCTTTCTAACAATTTCACTTCTTGTACATCATCTTCCAAGTCTTGAGGTTGCCTACAAATATTGAAAATGTTTAGTTCAAGGGTCATGTTCCCAAAACTCAGCTTTAAAACACCATTCCTAGAATTTATTAATGCATTTGAAGTAGCAAGAAAATGTCTCCCAAGAATCACAGGTGCTTGAAAAGAAGATTTTGGTGTCAAGTGAACATCCAACACAACAAAATCTACGGGATAAAAGAATTTATCCACTTGAACCAAAACATCCTCAACAACTCCTATTGGCATTTTAATAGACCTGTCCGCTAGTTGTGAAATGATAGGAGTTGGTTTTAATTCCCCCAAACCAAGTTGCTCATAAACATTATAAGGCAGTAAATTCACACTTGAACCTAGATCTAACAATGCTTGACCAATTTTTGAATTTCCTATAACACAAGCAATTGTTGGTGAACCGGGATCTTTATATTTTGGTGGGGTATTGCTCTGAATTATGGCACTGACCTGCTCAGTAAGAAAAGCTTTTTTTTACACATTTAACTTTCTTTTAACCGTACACAAATCTTTTAGAAACTTAGCATATGTAGGAATTTGTTGAATAGCATCCAACAAAGGGATATTAATCCTAACTTGCTTGAATATTTCTAAAATTTCAGATTGATATTTATCTTTGTGCAGAGGAACCAATCTTTGAGGAAAATGAGCAGACACAGGACATGAAATCTTTTCAGTCTCAGTTTCATTTTGTTCAAACTCACCATTTTCAACCTTATTTTGTACAGGTTTAGAGACCTTACCAGCCTTGTCTGAACCTTGAGCTGGAATGTTCACCACCCTACCATTTCTCAAAGTAGTGACTGCCTTCACTTGCCTTACATTTGAACTCTCAATCGCTCCTTGTGGTGGCTGACTTTGTGGATTGGGTTGAGGTTGTGCAGAAAGTTTTCCGTTCTCTTGAAAGCTCCATGCCGTAGGCATCTTTGTAAGTGTGCTCCGAATGTCATTTATCGCTTGAGAGTTTTGATTGTTGATTGTCGCTTGACCTTGTATAAACTGCTGCAAGGTGTTTGACAATTGCTGTACCGTCTCTTCAAATCCCTTCTTTTGCATTGGAGGTGCTTGAATTGCGTGTTGAAAGGGTCCCGGAGCCAAGGCTGCTGGAGCTACTTGCTGGTCATTCCTCCACCCAAAATTTGGGTGGTTTCTCCATCCTGGATTGTAAGAATTAGAGTAAGGACCAGAATATGGTTTTTGTATCATATTTACAACATTAGATTGGTCCAACAATACCTCTTTGAATGCGGGGATTGTGGGACACTCATTAGTTGAATGCCCATGATTCTCACATATGCTACACTTCTCTGAATTTTTATGGACAGCATGCACTTCATTTACCTTTTTCAATTCCATAGCTTCTATTTTTCTAGACAACAAGATTAATTTAGTACGCAAATCATCATCTTCTTTTAAAGTATATTTTCTATGACCAGACTCAATTTGCCTAGACCTATCATGCACGTCAGTTGTGTCCCAAGATTGAGCATTTTCAGCAAGGTAATCAAAATATTCAAATGCTTCTTTAGGCTCTTTGTCAAAAAATTCTCCATTACACATGGTTTGTACAAATTGGCGTATTTTAGGTGTCAAACTTTTATAAAAAAAACTTATCAAACGCCAATTTTCATAACCATGATGAGGACAAGTATTTAAAAGATCCTTGAACCTTTCCCAACTTTGATAAAAAGTTTTAGAATATTTTTGGGTAAAGTTCATGATTTGTCTTTTAAGTGCATTTGTCTTATGTATTGGAAAAAATTTCTTCAAAAATTCAGTTTGCATTTCCTGCCACGTGCCTATGGATCTAGGTCTTAATGCATTTAGCCACGTTTTAGCCTTATATTTCGAGGAAAATGGAAACAACTTTAGTCTAATAACCTCCTCAGTGCATGTTCGGTCAATGAATGTAGAACAAACCTCTTCAAATTCTTTGATATGAAGGTACAGATTCTCGGAATCCATGCCATGAAAATGTGGAATTAATGGAATCATTCCAGGTTTGAAATTAAAGACATTTGCATTCAAAGGTAGGATTATGCATGAGGGTGTGCTAGTTCTGACAGGTTGTAAATAATCTCTAAGTGTCCTATTCTGATTCACTACTTCCCGATCATGATTCTCATTTTCAGCCATGGTACTATTAGTGTCAGAAGATGACTCAAGAGAAAGTGATGCTGAGGTAAAAGATGCTTGTGATTCTGTCCTAACCAACTGAGAAGTTTGGTCCCTAGTCCAACCAGTCATACAAACAAGAATAGAAAATAAAAGAATTTGAAAGACAAACAACAACAAAAAATAAAGTACAATAAAAAAAAAAAATGTCACCCAAGCTGTGAAGAGGTTCACAGGGCTACAAACGTCTTCTCAACAATATGAGAATGCTCTGCTAAACACCAGTTGTCTCCGGCAACGGCGCCAAAAACTTGATCATGTTTTAATTTCGACTTCCAAGCGTAGAAGCTGTCAAAATAATACAAGGATAAATCCCAAGATCGAATTCACAGGGACAATGAGAATTTAGCAAACAATTCATATTTGCAAGATAACATATTACCGTTTGTGGTGACAAGAAATTTTGAAGTGATAAGAAATCAGTACACTAAATGATCTAGCAATGAACAAAAATAATAAGAAAAGAGAAATAAATTTTAGAAGTTAACCACTAACTATATCAACACCAAAATGGAGCTATTTACTAAGGGAATGTGGAACGAATTAAGAGTGAAATTGTTGGGAAGTTCCCGCACGAGTAAAGGTGAAAATAAAAGTGAATCTATTTTTCTAAAATTGCTAAGAATCAAGAGATTTAAAGAAAATGTGTGGAAGTTGACTTAAACTTGTAAGAAGCAATTAAACAAACACTTGGGATGAAATTTTCACCCACTAATTTGGTGATGGATTTACTTTTCTTTTCATCTTCTCTCAACCATTCTCTCATTCCTAGAAATCATGGTCGGATAATATAGCAATGAACCACAATTTTTATTCTAATAAAACTACTTGATAAATTATATGACAACTATAGAAAAGTAAAAGAAAACCATCAAAGTCATGTTACTTGTTCAAGTATCAATTGTGCCTTTACGTTTACAACTGATCTAAACCAAGAACAAAGAACTCTAATCTTTTCTAGATGCACATTGAAATATAATCCATCAAGTTAATCATCAAAAGTACTAAATATCAAATAAAATCCAACCCCAAATAGTTATGGGTTACTCATTGAATCCCAAGCTAAAAATCTAGCCTATCATCTCTAGATTAACAAAATGTCCAAAAAGATTAAATTCAAACATCTTTAACTACTGCACTGAATGAAAATTGCAGGAAAAGAAAAATGCTATAACCCAAAATTTGCTGAAAACCAAAAAAACTAAGAAGAAGAGCTAGCGGAAGAAATAAATCCGAAAATAATACGAGAGTCCGGTGCACGAAAAAATACTTTCTTTTTATACTGTCTAGCTCTCTACGTTTTGCCCCTTTTTCTGCGTTTCAGGTCTCCATTTCGTGCGTTTTGCGTCAATCCCTTAGCGTCCCAGCTGCGTTTAATCTCAGCACCGTGCCGTATGCGTTTCACGTCTCAGCCCCTGCGTTTTGAGTCAGCCCAGCACAGGTTCTGCGTTTTAGCTCTGCAGTGCGCGCCTTCATGCCGTTTTGCATCTCCAGCCCCTGCGTTTTGACTCCAGTCCTCCTCTGCAGTGCGTTTCATCCTCAGCCCAACACTTGGCGTGCGTGGGTTTGGCTATGTGAGCTGCTCGATCCAACCCAGGTTCTTGCAGACTTGCAGTGCGTCTTCAGCTCCTGCTCGCGTGAGTGGATTTGCTGTGAGGCCACGCTGTGAAGCCACGATCGTGCCTCCCCTGCAGTACATCTTCGCGTGCGTGAAGCCTGCTGTCGTGAAGCCCTCTTTCATTTCTTTTCTTTGTTTTGTTTCCAATCCCTAGCTGTTGGGCATTTCTTTTGTTGCTGCCATGCTAGTTGGGTACTTCCAATAATATCCATATATTTTTAACATCTTTCCCACAATGCCCTACAACATAAGTAAAATATCAGAATAAAATTTGGGATATTAATAAGAATTTAATGTTGAGTCAAGTATTAAACTTTACTATATAATTAAGAGCTTAATTCATTTTTTGGTTAAACAAATTATTCATTTTAGCAACTTAATCATGTAATTTTTAACACTTTATCACTCAATGTGCTGCATTTCATGACTGTTACTGTCACTAATCTTGAGAAAGAATCTTAGTTTGGCAAAATTTAGTTGACCCAGAACGAAAATTGCGAGAAACAAATAAGAACTATGGGTGTGACGACGTTTATCACCACTGCAATAGCTGCTTACAGAAACTTTAGCACCAAAAGTTTTGGAAAAAACACAAAATCTGCTCAAAGTTGGTACAGGAGTAAAAACAAACCCATATCTGCAATTTTTGCAGGTAGTTCCGTGTTCATCATAGGCTCGACAGGGACCGGAAAAAAAGAATTGGTTAAGCATATTATCGAGCAGTTGAAAAAATGTCACTCCCCATCTGGGGTCTTTGTCACGACGTCTACTAGGGTTGCAACGTCCGCTATTCGGGGACATCAAATAATAATTAGTGCCAAACTTAAATGATTGTTCAATAGAAATTTCAATTCTTAAAACAAATCAAATAACAAGTTTTTTGTTGTTCAATAGAAATTCCAGTGACAACCAAAAACCATCCAAGTGATGGAAAAAATATCCCTTGCTATTGAGAAGAAAACCTTCTCCATGTCTTGACAGCCTGTTGCCCACATACAATTTCAAAAATTTGATGCCATACTCTTCAGCAAGAGCTTGACCCTTTGAGGTAGGCACAACCTAAAAAAAAAAAAAAAAAAATTCTTTCAAGTCAACAATGTAGAACAATCCATGCAATTTTGTGCTCAGTTTATGAACTCAAAATCCAGCAGAACTCGTGAAAAAGAAGCATTTTCTACTAATTGAAGGAAAAAATATAGAACAAAAAAAAAATATAGAACCTACTCCACTAGGCACCAGTGTGTGTTGAACATTTTTCCTACACAGTTGAAGGAAAAAATTTCTTAGTAAGGATTACAGAAACATAGAAAAACATAATAGAAAATCATACCGTATAAACTGTGCTAACTTGAGTTGGAGGGGTTGGTTCTATTTCATTTGATCCACTTAATTGGATGGACTGGTAGAAATTAGAAGTGTCAATATAACAAAATATATACACTAGTAGCAAAGTGAATTAAAAACTATAAAGAGAGCTTCAGACCTTTTGTTTTTTGCTGTTCTTTTTCTTCTGTTTTACAGACTTTTCAACGTGGAAACTTTCCATCGTGTCGGCGGCCTTCCTTTACCTCTCACAACATTTGGACTAAGGACTTTTTTACCCTTTTTTGCACTTCTATTAGTGGGAACTATTTGCTCTGAAGGCCTTGGTTCACACATTAAGTCACTACATTGGTCTTTGACATCGAGTAAATGGTCCACCATGTTCGAGTAACGCTCCTCATTTCTCGATATAAGTTTTGCTACCTCAGAAAACAAACTCATAAGATGATCATGCCTCTGTGTATCAGGATTGGCACGTAAATTGTCATAACTACTCTTAATAAGTGTGTAGTTGCACGCCAAGTCCTTCCTCCAACGGTCTAAGATATACTTAGACGGTAATGATGTGTCACCGCATTGGGCTCTAAACACAGAAAATGTATGCCTACATAAAATGCCTCGAGTCTCGAACAAAGCACAAGTGCATTTCAGCTCAAACTCCTCAATATTGAAATAAACGCAAACCTTTACGTCTTTGGTGAAGTTTTCAATTTGCACAGTGTCAGATACCTCATAGGTTGAGATTGCACCCTCATTTTTTATAAGTGAGCAGTTACAACAAATCATTCCCATTATCTCCCTTTGCACCTCTTTGAATTTCTCATTAGTGTACACACTTTGGAACTGCTTCTCTATTTTGCAAATTGAAACACATGGTATTGTGGCATTAAAGGAGTTAAAGTCGGCTGATTGCTCATTCTAAACTTTTTTCCTAAGGGCATTGTCGAATTGATCAACAAACTCTTTAAGTGTGGTACCCGAATGTACGAACCCATCAAAGAAAGCGTTCATGCTTTCGCTCCGTTGGGTAGTGCTCATCCCAGCCCAAAATACATCTTTCAAATAAACTGGCACCCAAAATGTACGCTCCTCATATAACCCACTCAGCCATGCATTATCATGAAGTTGGTATGCATCCAATAGTCTCCCCCAACTTTCCTCAAATTGAATACATGTTTGAGAATCATACACACACCCCAGAATGGAGGATTTTAGACCACAATTGTACATCGAATGTGAGCCAAGCTTTTCTGGAAGTTTTTTTAGTATGTGCCATAGACAATATCTATGTCTTGTTTTTGGAAAGATAATTGCAATCGCACTCTTCATTGCACGGTCCTGATTTGTTATGATTGCAACTGGTGCTCGGCCATCCATACATTTTAACTATGCTCGAAACAACCATACAAATGTATGTGTGTCTTCACTAGATATCAACTCTGCACCTAGAAGTATGGATGGACCATGATGATTTACACTGACAAAAGGTGCAAATGGCAGCCCGTACCTATTAGTCAAATAAGTCGTATCAAATGTAATGACATCCCCAAAATATAGGTACGATGCTCTACTACGTGCATCAGCCCAAAATACATTTCTTAATCTAGATTCCTCCTCATCCAAGTCCATAGTGGAGTAAAGGTCATGATTAATATCATGCATCCTCTCAAAATATTCTAGGAGTGCCACGCCACCTCCTTTTCCAAGGCGAAGGTATCTTGCCTTGTCAATGAAATTTCTGCAATCTTTTTCTGTGAACTGTAGGTTGTCAAAGCCTCCCGCTTCAACAACAAATGAATAATAGTTCTTATTCATCCTTATCCCAGCTCTGTCATTCAATTCTAACTTCTATTTAGCAAGTGAGTCTATGTTCCGATGGCATCTAAAATATCTAGACACTAGTGGGTTCAATCCATGATTGTGGGTAAGTTCTACACTAGTCAGACACCACTCACCATTATTGAGCCGAGCATTGATTTTAGTCTTACATTCTGTCTTTGTTGTTAGACGTGGCTTCGATACATTACTACTACTACTTGTATGCTTTCCACCCTTTGAACAACCAAGTGTAATATACTTCACTGTCCCATTTGACTCTCGTTTAGTCCTTTGTGTTCTCACTCCAAATCCCTCTTGTTTTGCATATCGCTTGTAATATGCACTTAGTGCGGCTTCATCCTTTAAAGTCATCCCAGACTTGGGTTCATCAACAGGCGCATATTCATGATTTATCGCACTACCATCCTCATCAATACCCCTCTTAGCCTTCATCTCACAATCTTCTTCTGTCATTACATAACAATCATATATAGTTAAACAACCAAACATTCAATCCACAATTTTTAAAATCTAAACTCTTATATTTAACTTACCAATTTGAATAGTGTAATCCATTTGCTCAATATCATACTCGTTTGAGTGCAAACTTGTACATTCTTTACTTGCAGGGAGCTCCGCAGCCACACTTTCATTAATTGTTTTTGAAGTCTCATCATGCCCACTTTTAATAATTTCATCAACTTCTCTTGATGTACTTGTGCTATATGACCCAAATGGTTGGATAATTGGGGGCTACAAAATGGGCGGATATAAAAGAAGGTATTATAATAAGTTAATTAACTTTATACATAATATATGATATAAAAGAATGTATTATATTCACCTGAAAACCCCATATATAGGGGTAATGTGTGCTTATGGAATGAGCATTATGCTTTGTAAGAGTAGCACATGGAGGGGAAGGATAGGGATTTGGATGGGCATTAGGGGTTGGTGGAGTATATGGAGGTTGTGTCCTAACAAATGGTGGAACAAATTGTGTTGACATGACATCATAATAAGCCTAAATAAAAAGTACAAGAAAAAGCATTAATTTCAGTTTTCCAACAATAACAAAAATAAGGTTTATTAAATAAATCTAAACTAAACCATCACCTTCATAGAGCTTGAACAAGCCGTCAAGGGTATATTTGACAGGTCATCCTCTTCGCCCATCAAGCTATTCAACCAAAAATACTCCTCCTCACTTCTCTAGTAATTTATTTCATACAATTAGATAACCAACAATGCTACAAGTCAGAGCCCAATCCATAAAACACATTTTCTCTATCAAAAATCAAACTAAAATCATATATGTTTTTATCTAATTTATTGGTCTAAGATCTGGTTTTTACCCTTCCTTCCAATTTCACGTCAAATCCACACAACTAGAAACCATCAAGTCAATTTTAAAATTTGCGGATGTACATACAAAATATTTCTTTTAAAAAAAAAACACTACAAATCTTGGTCATAGCTGCCTGCATTTTGTTTTCAAATTTTTTAAGCTGTAGAAGGCCTAAAGTATACACATACAAATAAAGATGAAATGAATGCTATCAATTTATTTAAAAATCACTAAGTACACATACAAATAAAGATAAAATGTAAAGAGAGTAATCTCAAATTGTTCAAAAAGTTACAAATCATTACACGTATTTTACCCAGAAAAATATATTTACAAATTTCTTCCCTTACACACATATTACACAGACTAGGGAGAGAGAGGTGATTACCTTCTTGGACGCATGAAATGCTGCGGAGGATGAACAATGCAGGAGAAATATATTTTCTGTTTTCGACGTTTCATGAACTGGGCGGGAGAATGAGACTATAAATAGAAGGAAGGAGAAAAGGCAAAAAGTAAAAAGGAAGTTTATGATTTGACATTTTGTTATTTTGTTATTTTATTTTTCTTTTACTTATCCATCTCAGCAAGTTCGTGCGTTTCGTGTAGTAAAATTGGCTTCCCTGTAGCAGCTCTCAATAAAGCTCAAGTCACAACACAAATTTTAGTGAGAAACTGAGTCAAACTAACCTTGGTTACGCAGTTTCAAATAAAATAAAATAAAATAAAATTATAAAATAATTTTTTAATATAATTTTTATTTTACAATTTAAAAAAATTAAATTATTTATTATATTTTGTGTAAAAGTTTGAGAAAATTATAATAATTATATGAGATAATATGAGATAGTTTGATTTTGTGTAATCAAACCAACCTAAGTGACTAAGTGAAGTGAAAAATCAGCATTTCGCTACAAGGATTTAGCTTTGCTAAGTTTAATTTTCCAATCTATTCCTAATTTCGGTGTCATGAAAGAAAATCATGTAAGTGAGTATTTTCTGGGATTAAAGGGCTGATTTCTGTTTGAGCTTATAAATGGAGTATATTCTTTAGTTATGAGTTTATACTTTGGGAATAAAAAAGATAGAGGTTAGTGAACAAAAGTGTGCTAAGCACATGTCTCAGCTAGACTAGCTAGTTTTGTGGTGTATGGTTTCCTTTCCATGCATATCCCGATTTTATGTGAACGTTTGGTTTTAGCATTTGCTAGAATAATTTCTGGACATGAGTACACTGAAAAATCTGTTTTAGAGTTTTGATCAAGGGATTTTCGGTTTAAAGGATTCAAACATGAGATTAGAAGACTAATTTCCACTTAGTGAAGTGCTCAAGTTTATAACTTTCAGATTTGGAGTTTTCTTTAATCGGTTATGTGATAAATCATATTTTAAGGCTAGAAATAGATTTAGAATTGAATTATATGTAGGCTTGTGAATCTTCGTAATTTGGGGCCAAAATGCAATTATTGAAAGTTTAGGTGTCAAATTGTAATTTTTCAGGAGTTAAGGGGCTGATTTGCAATTTTTTTTATTTTTGTAATTACAGAAGTTTTATATTATATTTTCATGTTTAATTAGGAAGTCTCTAATCTTAGTGTAAATTTATTTAAGCCTTTGAAGATTTTCTGTGTTAAGCTAATGGCAAGTTTGTAGGCTTCTAACTTACTCATGATTTGTGACAGTATATGATTATTGATAAACGCTGCATCAAGATTTATGTTTATGTTCTAAAGTTTTATTGATATCCGAATTGTTCATGTCATGATATTTTGTTCTCTCTCATAAAGCATGTGTACATGTCATGAAACATAAGTTATGCATTAAGAATATTTTATCAAGACCTAAGCTAGGATGGATGATTGTCGTAGTGGAATGAACTCATCTCTCTACCTGGAGTGAATAAATATGGAGTAGAATCTCCTACCTTAACGAAGAACTGTTAGCGACCTCAAATGGGATAGTAACAATTTGGTATATATGTGCCCTCTCGCTGGTGGAGGCTAGAGAGTACGTTAGGTGAATGATGTTTACATGAAACTTGAGTACTCTTAAGATGAAGCCAGAGGCAGACGTTACCTGTTGTGTGGTGAAGATAACTAGTAGGTGCATACGGTTTAATGGGGAACCGTGAGGTACCACCCTCTGTAAGAACAAGAAAGAATCATGATATTTAATGAAAGCAAACATGTCATAAAAGTATTATGTTTTGATGATGATTATGTTACAAAATTACTTTGTTTTTGTAAAGGAATTTGGATGGGAATTTTGTTTTTGTAAAGGAATTTGGATGGGATAAAAATATAATTTTTGTAACGCAAGTTCATATCATTCATGCATACATGTTATGTTGATTGTTAACCATACTTTTATAAACTGTTAGTATGTTATTAATTTAACTTATTGAGATTTGTAAAAATCTAGGCATGGTAGTCCCAACTACCATTCCCATCCGCGATGGTAGAAATTTTTTTGGATTAGGATGAAGAACAAAACAGCTTGGACAAGGTTGATTGATGATGCACTAGACCTTAATGGGAGAATGGAGTTGTTAATATTGTTTCTAGATATAGTTTTGTTGTTGATGTCAGAATTACAAGAACTAATTGGAAGTATGTTATGTGGAAATATGTGAAGTTTTTGAGGTTTGTATTTAAGGAGTAAGATCCTCCATTATACTTTTGGTTTGTAAATATTATACTGACTAGTTGTACATATAATCTGCTATATGTTTATGATTATGAGTAATGGTTGAGATTTTAGTTTATTTTGGAACAAAAATTATAAATTGAATAAGTTATTCTGTTGCGATTATTGTATACGGCTAAAAGCATGCTAGGCGCATTGCATATTATTCATTATGATGGGGTATGTAACCATGCATTCCATGTCTCGACGTTCCAGTCTCCGTTAAATTCCAAACTGGATTCGGGGGTGTCACAGTTGCTCATTATTCTTTTTTTTTTTTGTTATTTTATTGAAACCACTCATGATTCTTATTATAATGCCAACACATCCAACTTGGAATTTATTGTAAACGAGTTTCCATTTAAGATGAATTGGAGGAACTTTTACTGAGATCCTAAAACTTCACCACTCCATGTACATCGAAATATACTTCAACAACACAACACTTTAAATTTAGGTCCCATTTAGATAGTGAGATAAGATGAGATGATTTTAGATGAAAATTGAATAAAATATTATTAGAATATTATTTTTTAATGTTATTCATGTTTTGAGATTTGAAAAAGTTGAATTGTTTATTATATTTTATATGAGAATTTGAAAAAATTATAATAATGAGATGAGATGAGATGAAACCGTTTCTGTATCCAAATGGGGCCTTAGTCAATCTAGATAAGAAATTTGCCCATAAGGATAAGGACATTTTTAAGGGGCTTGGAGGAGTGTTACGTGCAGGTAGGCATAGGAAGCATAGCTAGTCACTTGAATGGTAGATACACATTTTGTAACACTCTGTTCTACTAGGCCTTTTAAAGTTAGAGGAATCGGTTGCTACCAACCTTAAAAACATTACACTTTTGTGCCAGGTATAAAAGATTCCATAATAGTTATAAAAGAAATAAGAGTACTTGATTAAAAATGAAACCTCTCAAAAATAGATTGTTCGGAAGCACTTATTAAAGGAAAGTGAATATGTTTTGTGCTACAAATTTAATGAAAACTGTAACTTAAAAATCAAAATTTATTTCTCGGAGCCTCAAGCCTAAACATCGTTGTCATCCCCTATAACAGTATCCTCGCCCATGGGCCACAATGTCCTCGTAAACTTTCTCACTTGGGGTGAGAAAAATATCAAAACAAAACTAAAATGAGTTAAATACTTAGTAAGAACCACATTATGCAATAAACATAATAGCAATCTAGGATTTTCAGTTAACAAAAACATTCTTGAGAAAACATTACTTTACTACATGCATAAACCTTTACCTCAAAGTATTGAAGAAACATTCTTTTCCTCAACATCATCATTAATGGCCGTTATATGCTATTAACTTGTGTGTTTAGTAGGGTTAGCGACCTTTACAATCAATGACTCTTTCCATGGCTAGCAGATAAAAACTTAGCCTCCTTAGGAATGGGTTATCACTAGGTGCATCGCCAGTGGTGCATTTCAACACTACAAACTCACGTTACTACTTTTATAGTCATATGGCCCATTCATTATACTCATGAAACACATGCAATCATATCTTTTTCATTTTATTTTCTTTCCTTGAATCTTACCTTACCTTGCCTTTCAAATTTAAAAAATATATGGTCATACTATATAATGTTCAGTCACATCTTTGTTCATGCAGTTCTAAAATCATATGAAATTTCATTCATCATAAATAAGGTTTGTGAAAAGGGGTTATCAATGAAGGCTTGTACATATATATAATCATATGTAAACATTTACTACGTACATACAGTTGCAAAAGAGACTGTACGGTTTACATAAAGCAATGTGTAGAAAGAAATGATCTTAGTCACTTATCTCGGCCTTCTTGTAAATGAAGCTAACATTGCATATTTCCAAGCATTAAATCAAGCTTATAATATTTAGGCAACAGAATAAGCAAAGTAAACATTATGTGGAATATGCATTGTAGAGGATTCTGGTAAATCAGTTATTGATTTGCGGAATCCTCCTCCATCTTATCCCCATTGATTATAGGAGATATGGTTTTCCTTTGTAATTATCTTTCCTATCTTATCTTTCTGTATTCAAACTACACTCTGTTTTGTACACGTCTATATAAATGAAATATTCCACCAGAGAGAAGTACGGTGGTTTTACAAATATTGTTATGGTATCAACCAGTCCTTTGGATTAACATCCTCGATCCACCCATGGCCGATTTTTCTTTCTCCTTCAACACCATGATTCACATGGTTACCATAAAACTTTCATCCACAAATTACCTTATCTAGCGTAATCAACTCCTTCCTCTCTTTCAATGTCAGAATCTCCTTTGCCATGTTGATGGTTCCATCACAGCGCCTCCACCCACTATCATCTCTGAGTCTTCTTCTTAACCGATTCTTAAATATGTGGAATGGAAACTTCAAGATTAACTTCTTCTCAGTCTCCTTTTCTCTTCATTGACTGAAGAAGCCATGGCCGAAGTCCTTGGTCTTACCTCCGCTCGTGATGCCTGGCTTGTTGTGGAGAATTCCTTCAGCCATATTTCCAAGACTCGTGAACTTTGTATCAAGGATGATTTGTAGCTCATCAAACGTGGAACTCGGACTGTCACTGAGTATTCCCGTTCCTTTAAAGCTTTATGTGATCAACTCACTGCAATGGGCCGCTCGGTTGATGACATAGACAAAGTTCACTAGTATCTCAGAGGGTTGGGTGCTGATTTTGCTAATTTCTCTACTGCCCATATGTCTCTCACCCCATTACCAACCTTCAAAGACTTGGTTTCCAAAGCTGAAAGCATTGAGATTTTCCAGAAGTCACTCGGGTCCTCCCCTGTTTCCTCTGCTGCTTTCACTGCCACCAAAAGGTCTTTTCCTCCTTCTCGGGGTGGTAGCAACTCCAAGTTCTGTCGTACTCGTGGCAGGCACAATGGAGGCCATGGTCACGAACGTGGCAAACGAGGTTCCTATATCCCTCGGTGTCAAATTTGCAAGACTGAAGGGCATACTGCCGATCGTCGTTGAAACCGTTACGAGCATATCGAACCTACGACACAGCTTGCTGAAGCTTTCACCACAGCTTGTTCACTTTCAAATGGCTCAGAGTCTGATTGGTTCACTGATACCGGCGCTTCCGCTCACATGACACTTGACTCTTCTCAGTTGGAAAAGGTTGAGCCTTATCATGGTAAGGACTGTGTAATAGTGGGCAGTGGTGCTTCTCTCCCTATTACTCACACTGGCACGTTCTCTCTCTCTTCCAATTTTAAACTTTTAGATGTTCTTGTTGTCCCTTGTCTTACCAAAAACTTGTTGTCCATCAGCAAATTGACCTCTGATTTTCCTCTCTCTGTCACCTTTTCTCATGATAATTTTGTTGTATAGAACCGAATCACAGGATGGCAGTGGCAACCGGTAAATGTGAAGGTGGTCTTTATGTGTTGAATCGTGGCAACCCATCCTTTGTTTCTGTCCTTAGGAATAAAAATTTACATGCTTCTTTTGAATTATGGCATGCCCGCCTTGGTAAATCACTATATTTGATCTCTTTTGAATAAAAAAGGACAATTATTTCTCACTTCTTTATTGCCTAATCCATCTCTTTGCTCTACTTGACAACTCACTAAAAGCCATCGCTTGCCCTTTTCCCCAAATACTACTCGATCTAATGATATTTTAGTTCTCATCCATTGCGATATTTGGGGTCCTGCTCCCGTCAAATCTAATATAGGATTTATCTATTATGTGATATTTATTGATGATCACTCTCATTTTACTTGGCTTTATCCCATGAAATTGAAATCGGATTTTTTTTTATATTTTCCTCCAATTCCAAAAATTAGTTGAAAATCAACACTCTACCAAAATTAAAATTTTTCAAAGCGATGGTGGTGTCGAATTTACAAGCAACCGGTTTCAATCTCATCTTCAACAATTTGGCATTCATCACCAAATGTTCTATCCATACTCTCCTTCCCAAAGTGGTAGAGCTGAGTGCAAACATCGGCATGTGATGGAAACTAGCCTTGCCCTCCTTTTTCACTCCCACGTTCCTCCTTGGCATTGGGTTGATGCTTTCAGCACAACAACCTACATTATTAATCGGTTGCCTATGCCCATTCTTGGTGGTCTTTCACCTTTTGAAGTTCTCTCTGGTAAGTCTCCTAATTATGAAAATTTTCACCCTTTTGGTTGTCGGGTCTACCCTTGCTTATGAGATTGCGTACCTCACAAATTTTCTCCTTGCAGTTTACCGTGTATTTTCCTTGGCTATAGTTCTTCACATAAAGGTTTCTGCTGTTTTAGACTGAAACTTCTCGCACATATATTACATGGCGTGCTCGCTTTGATGCGATTTTTTTTTTCCATTTTCAAACACTTCCCGTGCTACTTCTATAGCTAACATTGATTTCTCCAATTTTTTTGAGCCTTGTTCCCTTGAACAAACTCCCAGCACGTCGTCGCCCACTACTACGCAGCTCTACCCTGCTGCTCCTTGTCATTTTTGTCCAAATGACCCTGTTGTTGAGTCTATGCAGGTTACTTCTTTTGATACACTGTCACCAATTTCTTTGGCTGAAATTTCGCCAGAACCTGCACATGCTATGGACTTGGTTTCGTCTACCGAATCTATGGCTCCATCCGATGCTAATATTCCATCAGTTCCTTGTGCCTTTCATCCCATGGTTACTCGTGCAAAATCTGGCACTTTTAAGACACGACATCTAGTTCATCTCAGCCTTGTGCAGTCTTCACCATTGCTTCATGCTCTGCTTGTCACCTCTGAGCCTAAGGGATTTAAATTGGCTACAAAAAATCTAGCTTGGCTTGCTGCCATGGATGACGAAATGAAGGCTCTTCAAACAAATCATACTTGGGATCTTGTTCTCCGACCACCCAACACTAATATTGTTGGTTCCAAATGGGTTTTCCGGACTAAATTTCATTCCGATGGGTCCATTGATCGCTTCAAAGCGTACCTCGTTGCAAAGGGCTACACTCAACTTCCCGGTCTAGATTACACGGACACTTTAGCCCTTTGGTCAAAGCCTACACAGTTCGTGTTGTTCTTTCTCTTGTTGTGTCTCACAAATGGTCCTTACATCAACTTGATGTCAAAAATGCTTTCCTCAATGGCATTCTTCACGAAACTATCTACATGGAGCAACCCCCGGGCCGTGTTGATCCTCGCCATCCTCTCCATGTTTGCAAATTAAAGAAGACCCTTTACGGCTTGAAACAAGCACCCTGTGCTTGGTTTCAACCTTTTAGTTCATTTCTACTAAAACTTGGTTTTCTTTGTAGCCGCGCGGATCTTTTTTTTTTTTTTTAATTGGCAGGATGATCTTATTTATCTCCAATTCTACGTCGATGACATTATACTCACTTGGAATAATTTAGTTCTCATAAATCGATTTATTACCCAGCTGCACGTCGAGTTTGCTATCAAGGATTTAGGTCCCTAAATCCCTTAAATTATTTTCTTGGCCTCGAGGCATCTTACATCCCAAACGGCATCTTCCTCAGCCAAGTAAAATACGCTATTGATATATTGCCCGTGCTCAACTACTGGACAACAAACCAGTTCCTACTCCTATGATTGTCTCTCAATAGCTCTCCTCCAAAGGTGCTCCATTTGCCGATCCCACTCTCTACCGTTCATTAGTAGGTGCCTTACAATACTTAACAATTACACGTCTGGATCTTGCACACTCAGTCAACTCTGTAAGTCAGTTCCTTCATGCACTTACTGATGTTCATTTTTGGGCAGTCAAGCGAATCCTTCGCTATGTAAATGGAACACTCCACTTTGGCCTCCAGTTCACTTCATCCTCTTCTATGGATTTAGTTTCATACTCGGATGCTAATTGGGCTAGATGCCCGGACACTAGACGCTCCACCTCTGGCTACTTGATCTATCTTGACAATAATCTTGTCGCTTGGAGTGCTAAGAAACAACTTATGGTTTATTGTTCAAGTTGCGAATCCGAATATCGAGCTCTCACTCTCACTACTGCTGAAGTTTTATGGCTTACTCATCTTCTACGTGATCTTCGGGTCACTTTAACTCATCGACCTCTACTTCTTTGTGACAACAAAAGTGCTATTTTTTTAGCTCCAATCCCGTGTCCCACAAGCGCGCCAAACACATCAACCTCGATTATCATTTCTTACGTGAACTTCTTGTTGCTGGAACTCTTCGTCTTCAGCATGTTCTGTCCCACTTGCAGTTGGTCGATGTTTTCACCAAGAGCATTTCACGGGATCTTTATGATTTTTTTAGATCCAAGCTTCGAGTGTATGTTAATCCCACTCTTAGCTTGCGGGGGGCTGTAGAGGATTCCAGTAAATCAGTTATTGATTTACGGAATCCTCCTCCATCTTATCCTCATTGATTATAGGAGACATGGTTTTCCTTTGCAATTATCTTTCTTATCTTATCTTCCTGTATTCAAACTACACAGTTTTGTACACGTCTATATAAATGAAATATTCCACCAGAGAGAAGTACGGTGGTTTTACAAATATTGTTATGCATCATGCACTAACCTATGGGTAATTTGTGACATTTAAGTTCCTCAAACTACAATTCTTTCCTCGCCTACTTTGCTGACCTGACGCTTTGCTCATCTGATGCTCGCCTAACACCTTGCTCAGTACTTAACACTTGCTCACCTGACATCTTTTTTTTTTTTTTTCTAATCAAGCATATTATAAATAATAAAAAACAAGAGTTTAAGGTGGATCTTTTCCACTGTCAATATACAAAAAATAGTTAGGAATAGTATCTAAAGGTATGCTTCCAAATACAAGATTTGTAGCTGCCCATTGCGCCACCGAGTGGGGACAACTTTATCCTCGTCTTTCCTTGCCCAACTCTTACACGATTTTAACTAGAACTTACTCATCACCAAATGAAAATGTAAACCTCGGTCTACTACTTGTATAACTCCGGTCCACTCATACTCACAACTCTCTCACTATTTTTTCTTGCTTCACTCCCCTTCCCAAACCTCTAATCTTGCATCTTAAAGTCCTTCTACGAGTCGGTATGCTAGGGGACAAAATGCATGAATTCGAGTGGACGGGTGGAACTTATTGCTGTGGTGCACGTAGACGTGGGGTGAAGATGCAGTGGCTTTTCTTCTTCTGTTCTTTCATGTTCTGGTAATTAAGCGATGATCGGCAACAGTACCTAAAGGCATGGTTACGAGGTGGTTCAGTACGTAAGGGTGCGCTACGTTAGCCTTTGTCCTTCTCTGTTTTCGGTTAACAAAAACAGGGCATACATGACGTGATCTGTGAGTATTACGTACGGTTGATGCATGATACCGCGATGTGAAAGACTTACTGGTGGTCCATATATGGCATACAGTTGGGATATTGCAAACGCTTGAACACGAAGACTTCGCAGTGAAAGACAATGTAACCTCTTGGAAATTCTCACATGAACGTTGTGAGTTTCTTCATGTAGTTAATCTGATATGGAACTCACAGTCGACACATGGTTTCTAATGATGCACAACAGCGAGACGAAGGAGAAGAAGATGAAAGTGAAACAACTTGAAAACTACTAGATTTGATCACGAAAGAGTAGGAGATGTATTTATAGGATGATTGATTGGCTGGATGTTCGGCGTTATACATCCCATGCATTTCATTCGGTGTAATTATTGTTGCAACTAGGCTGGATCTAGGGCTGTAATCGAGCCGAGCTGAGCCACTCTTTGGCATGCCGAGCTCGAACTCGAGATTTTTTTTTATTCTTTATTTGAGCTCGGCTCAACAAGTTATAAACACTCAACTCGAGCTCGAGTTCGAGCTCAAACTACGTATTTTTTTTTTAATTTTTTGAATAAGATTTAATAATTAATAAAATAAAAAAATAAAAAATCTAATATTGAATTTATGCAACTAATAAGTAGAACCTATATTGAATTATAAAATTTTAAAAAATTTATAAGTAATTAATATCTATCTAGTTAATATTTATCCAAAATAGCAATATATTATATGCTTACATATATTATTAATACATACACTTAATATGATAGTATATATCTATTTCATATATGGTTTTCACATACTAGTATATGAAATTATTAAATTTTATCTACTAATTATTATACAAATTATAAAATATACTTATGAAGTACATTCACTATATAGACATAAATAATTAGATTATATACTATATATTTAATTATAAAAGTGGTATACTTATATTATTAGTTACTACATATATATGTGTGTATATATACATAGGTATATGTATATATTTATCAATATATGAATGAGTTTTAATCGAGTTGAACTAACGAGTCGACTCGAGCATAAACGTAACGAGCGAACTTTAACCGAGTCGAGTCGAGTTTTGTCGGGTATGTGTCATTTACAATTCGAGCGGGTATCTGTTTTCACGATTGAACTTTTCTTTTTCATAAGTCGACGAGTTCGATTCGAGTTTAACTAAGCGAGTACTGAGCGGACTATCGAACAGACTGATTCATTTACAGCCCTAGTCGGATCGTCCGAGACGGTTATGCTCGAATAACTATGATAATAGTCTAGTTTATATATGTGGGACTTCCTGAATTCCATTAAAACTCTCAAGATCAGATTCAACATGATTCCACCGAAATCCAATCACTTTATTAAGTTATAGAACATTTTTTTACAGTAAGCATATTTTATGAATGCGGATTTGTACATATATTATAAAAGAGAAAATCAACTAGCTAGGATGGAAGGATAAGGACTCTCGCCGCCCTTTAATTTTATGTAGCTTTACAGCCTAGAGTGCACCATGCATGCACATGAGCTATTTAATTTAACCATAATTCTAAGATTTTTCCAATACGTACCAACTTTCACGTTGTTATATATTTTATTTAATTTTAGCTTTTTCACTACTTTTGTAATTTTGTTGACTGATATAATTAAATAGAGATCAATACAAAGCAACTTCGCTTTCTATAATATGGAAAATGTGCTTCATTAACTATCACCTCAGGGGAAGTACTTTCGTGCGGCCTTCTTCCCATGCATGCACAGCGCCTTTAGCAAACTAGGGCATGCTGCATCATGCATGTCCTTTCAGAGTAGATGTTGAACATTAATATTTCAAACTAAATTTCCTAAATGTCAAATTAATTGTCAGATCAACATGATATATATGCTGACTTAAACATCTTAATTATATAACACACGAGAGAAAGTTCAAAACATTGAAAAACACGCATACTTAATTTGTGTATGTATATAAATGTATTTATATTGATATGAGAAATGATATTATGGAGAGTAAAGCTTTATCATTTGTCATTACAAAAAGAAATAAACTGTTATTTCATGTGGATATTTGGATATTATATATATATATATATAGAGAGAGAGAGAGTACATTAATCCTTCAAAATATGATTATTTCTACAAAGCACCTCACTTTGCCCTCCACTTGCTGTATAGTTAAATGAAAAACTAAGGTCCCATTTGGATGTTTAGATGTCATCATCTTATCTAATTTAATCATCTAAACATCGCTCAAATATAAGTATTTTTTAATTTCAAAATTTTCATTTTTTTATCTAATCATTACCTAATTATTACAATTAATTTTTCCAAACTTCCAAATAAAACATAAAAATAATTCAACTTTTTTAAATATCAAAATAAAAATAATATTAAAAAATAATATTCTAACAATATTTTAACTTTGTAATATTTTTATTCAACTTTTTCTATCTCATTTTCTAAACCCCATAAAATATCTTAATTCAAATCATTTTACTATTATTCACAAATCATTGCACCACTATTCACAATTTTCTTTTATCTCATTCCATTTCAACATCACCTCTACAAAAGCAAGACTCATCGATAGACATATTTTCTCTCTAGAGATATTAGAGGTGGTGTTTAGTCCATATTTATTTATTTATTTTTTCTAATTTGTGTTTAGTCCATATTCTTTTCGTGCATAAAAGAGAAATTTTTGGCCACTGTGTACTACGGCTATTTTTGCAAAAGATTGGATAGAAGAGGGCTCGTTTTGATAGTTAGATGAGATGAGATGATTTTAAATAAATTAAAAAAATATTGTTAGAATTATTTCATCATCCCATTTGAAACTGAAGCGGATAAGCAGAGACATTGATTCTTATTTATCATTAGCATATTCCCCTATAAAAGACATTGATTCTTGTTTATCATTTGTGGAAACCAATGCCATTGATGATATGAACACATTTTTACCGCACGAGTTCACATAAGAGGAGATAGATGATTAACCATAATTAGATACTGCCTTACTTAAAAGATCCACATAAGTTCAGACATAAAGTGGTATATAGAATCTCCTTAATACAGATACTACATAGTCAGATCAAATCTCTTATTTGCTCTATGGTGTATAGAGAGAGAGAGAGAGAGAGAGAGAGAGAGAGAGAGAGAGAGAGAGAGAGAGAGAGAGAGAGAGAATGTTTAGGCACTAGTAACTACTACATCTCTTATGCTTTGTTGGCTTTTCACTACAAGAAATAGGCCATTTTCCAAAGATTTTATTTCTTCTGTAAAAAAAAATCGCCGTAATAAGATATTATTTGCAGTGATTTTGAATTCGTCTCACGTTTTAAAATTGAATCTTCATAAAAACACTGGGGCGGTCCCCACTTAATTATTTGCAGCGATTTAATGGATTTTAGCGGCGAAAAAAGTCAACGGGAATATAAAATCACAAGTTGCAACGACATGAAATCGATGGGAAAGGTTTGGGCGCCAAAACTAATTTATTTCCCCCTTTCCCTCCCCTCCCAAGCCTTACGCATTTCTAAAATCATCTATGTTCTTCCCCTGTACTTCCACATTCTTCCCCAATTCGGCTACATGTAATTAAATCCACCCACTTCATACACACGACTTCATCTCCATTTTCGAATACTCCCCAAAGCTTCTGCTTTGGCCTCCACTTCATTTTCCTTCCTCATAGAAGCTAGGGTCGTCGTTTCCTTTTTGCCTTACCAAATCTGTGCCTCCATCTAGAAATCTTGGAGTGACTTCTTCTGGGATTTTCAAGTATTGGAAGGCTAACATATTCCACAAAGACTCTTGGAGTGTATTCCTTTCGTGAACACAATTATCGCTTGAACTAATTTCCCTATCTCTCCACCTTCATATGTAGACTGGTTGCTTTACAACAATCGATACCATTTTCTTGTAGACTAATTTCTATCTGTTTGAGTCAGAAAGCTTGATGCTTTTTGCACGAAAATGCCACCTTTATATCTGCATTTTGTGTAGGTGTTGATGTGGGTATTAGATGTTAGTAATTTTTGGGTGATATTTTTAATTTGCACACCATAGATTGATGACTTTTTGCATGACATCCCTAATTTGTCAATCATCTTGGGGAAATACAATCATCACCTTCAACAAATAAAATGAAAATGAGCATACTTCCCACCCAGTTCAAAATTTATTGTAAAAAATAGATATTTTGCCAAGTAGGTTAACTTGTAATTAGTTACTAAATTATAGAAAACTGAAGTTTCTATACCTAATTGTTTTTGGGTGTACCTATTCTGATAACACAATTTTGGATATTAATGTTTTGTGTTTCGGTAACCAAGAATTCCAACGATAACCAAGGTGTACAAGTTGGGCATGAAAACTCCCTTACGAAATATCTTACAATTTTCACCAACCGAAAGTTTTATAGCTTAGAGAGAGAGAGAGAGAGAGAGAGAGAGAACTAGTTTGAAGTTGTAGAAAAGGAACTCATGTTTGTTTGGGCCAAATTCAGTTGCAGGTAAGTACTCATGATGTTTTCTTGGTGTATATGTACGTACGTATGATCTAATTAAAAGAGGAGTTAATACGATTAGCAACAATCGATCCGGCCTTTACCACGATAGTACTACTATGCCTTCGATTAGCTTTAATTCAAGTACTTGGCATGCATGAACAATATGTCTGCATGATCTTCATATAGCTAGCTAGCTAGTTCGTTCACTACATACATATATATATATATATATTATATACATGTCCAACAATTGGCAAGAAATTAAATTGATTTGTTCGTATGATAATTACACCCTATATTAAATTGATTTGTTGGTCTTTCAACACTTCAGTCATTTGGATTGAGAAACACTCAATTTATTTTATCTTATTTTATCTTACTGTATTTTTTAGGACTCTAGAATAATTTTGAAAGTGAAAATAACAAAAAAGACGTGGAGATCTCATTTGACAACTATAATACATTTTACACCACACATATTATCCACATGACATAATTTGATTTGTAGTATTTAAATTTTAATATTTATATTCTAAATCAAATTATATCACGTAGATGGAATAAAAGCTTTCAAATAAAATTATTTTTTATTATAAATCTCCTTTCCCTATAAGGACCATAATTGTATCTAACGAATTCACTAGTTGAATTCTAAAACCGTTGTAGCTGCGTTTGGATGTTGAGGTGAATTGAGTTGAGTTGTGAATAATAATATTTTGTGAGTCTCATAGAGATGATTTTAACTTTTTTAGGTTGAGAAGAGTTTAACTTTTTTAAGTTGAAATGAATTTAATTTTTTATGTTGAAATGTATGAAATAGGTTGAGATAAGTTTAATTTTTTATGAACAATTGAAAAAATAGTAGATTCTATTAATAATTAGTTTGAGATTAATTAAATTTGACTCAACAACCAAACATAGCTTAACGGTTGTTTCATTGACTTAGCCAATGACCCGGCCGTATTCAATTTGTTGGAGTATGATTATGTTTATGTCCTCTGTTGTATGCACAGCAACTGTTGCAAAAAAAAATTTATTAGGATCCCTCACTTTTATTTTTGTATCTTCATATTTACTTTAAATGAAAATATAATTAGAAAGAAAGAAAAAAGAAAATACTAACTTGCTCATAAATTTGACCTCTAGGTTTGACTATATTTTATTTTATTTTTAATTTTTTTTAAAAAAGAATCACCACTAGTAATTTGTGTATTTTTTAAAGAAAAATAATTAATAAAAATTTTAAATAGACAAATTTTTATTTTAAAAAATTATAAAAAAACTATTTTTTAATATAAAGACCCATTTTTTTTTAATAAAATACTTGCACGAAACTTATAACTTGTATGTAATATTATTATTTTTTAAATATTTAAAAACTGTTAAAAAATATTTCTTTTTTAAAAAAGGAATGATTGGACTAGTGAAAATGCAGTAGCTTTCGCCCAAAGAAAAAATATAGAAGTGGTCGAAACTTGTAATTTAAAGAAGAGCTTTGCTTTAGCCTTTAGCCTTTAGCCTTTAGCCTTTAGCCGTTCTAGATGCATGGTGTAATTGGGAGGGACATCGGGCGTTGAACACGACTATACAACTCCATTAAGCAAGATGAAATTCCCATTCTGTACACTGATATAATAGTATATTACAAACTGATGTGCCAACAACTCCGGTTCCTACGGACACTGATGCAACGAAGCAAACTCTATAAAAGCATTTGGTTGCTTCTTTTTGTCCGAATATAAGCATCTCGTCGTACAATAAAGAAAATATCTCTAACATTTTTAAAATTATCCAAATTTCATACTTAATTGAAAAATAGACATGTCAAAATCAACCTTACTTTTTAAACAATAATTCATGTTCATTAATATTAAACTTAAAAGTAATGTTATATAATTGAAAATTATATGTTTTATTTTGAATAATATTAGGTACAAATTCTAAATAGATAAACTCTACGCAGTCTATTTGCAAAAAAGTGAGTCACTGACAAAGAATAATTTTTTTTTAAATTTTTTCAAGATGAGATCTACTTTTTTATAAATATCTGCGTAGAACTTGTCTATTTAAAATTTGCATAAATTATTTCTCTTATATTTTATTTGTTTGTCTAAACTTTAAAGATCTTAAAATTTCAACAAAACTTTTTATATTCTTTTTCTTCTTCTAATTCTTTTCCTTATTTGTTTGTTTTTTTTCCCCTTTTTTATATCTTAAAGAAGTATTTAGTCCCATAATTAATCTATCCTCAAACTGCCAGGAACACCCAGAACTATCTTGATCTATTTGAACTCTAAAATCTAAAATAAAAGTAAGATAAATATAAAATAAGAGATAGATTAATACATGACTTTAGTAATTGCAAGATACAGCATGGTGGTCGACTTTCTAATGCTGCTGCTCATCATCTGGCCAGACAAGTATGGATTAATTCACAAATCAGCTGTGGTGGCACTTTGTTCTTGCTTTTATTGAACATGTTATTTATGTTAATCAGTTATCTAGAGTTGAGGTCTTTAGTACCTCTTTGCAATGAAGTTCAAACTTTATATCAAATATATCTGCCTATATCTTAAAAATGTCTATAACATCAACAGTAATAAACAGTTTAAAACAGTGCTCAATCCAACGTCGTCTTCTTCTTAGTTGAATGTTAAACATCTAACCCAACGTCGTCTTCTTCTTCTCCTCTCTCTCGCATGTTTCTTTTCTTTCTACGGCTCAATCGCATGTTTGTTTTCTTTTTTCGGCTCAACAACATAGGTATATTTCTTCTTCATTTCTCTTCTTCCCCATATGATTTCTTTCTTCATTTCAGATGTATTTTCGAATCTCGGTTTTGTTTCTTCTTCGTTTCTTTTTGGTTTGAAGAGAGGAACATAGAGAGTTGTCGTGTGCATGTGAATGACAGTGTGCGACGGAGAGGGAAAGGGAGGATCGTGGTGGCTGGGTCTGGTAGAGATTGTTGCCGGTGTGAAGTGGTGGAGGTGCGGTGGCTTGGGTGGCCGCGTACGACTGCGCTGGTTGAGAGAAATGGGAGAAATCCATTTCGGATGGGTTTTCGCGGGGGACAGATAATGCTGTGCGTGGGGGATATCGGTGGTGGCTGGGTTGGTCGTCGGCATGAGGGAGAGTCGCCTGTGGTGGTCGTGACGGTAGGTGGCCGCATACGGCGACGCCGGTTGAGAGAAATGGGAGAAACCCATTTTCGGATAGGTTTCCGCGGGAAGAGTTAGGGTTGCACATGGTGGACATCGATGGTGCCTCGATCGGTCGTCGGCGTGAGAGGGACTCCCCGGTGGTGGCGGTGAGGCTGGTCGACGCACGGCGGTGCCGAGCTGGGCTGAAGAAGAATGGCCCGTGTGGATGAATCGGGCCACAGAGAGAGACAACATGAATAATTTTTTTTTTTAATAAAATCATTATAAATTCACTACAAAAAATTAATATATACAAAAAATCATAAACAAATTATCAGCAGCTATCCTATTACTAAGACCCGTATTGTGCAATGCAGATGCTATATTATCAAATTTAATTTAAGAATATTATCAAATTTTATTTATAAAATACTAATATTTTATCATTAAATAAATGATGAAATTTTGTTAAATATTTTTTAAAAAGTAGAACTATATAAATAATTAAAGTTTTAACATAATTTAAATATGATAATATTCTTAATAAACTAAAGAGAACTGCTACAACTAATAAAAAAGTAACCCGAAAATATATCCTGAATATGTATTTTACTTTTTTATTTTTCTTTTCTTTTTTTTCATGTATTTTTTTAATCATCATAAATATTTAAAAAAAAATAAAAAATTCACAACATCATTAAAAAAATACTTCCTCAATCACTAAATAAAAAAAAAAAAAAGAAATTAGGCAAACGTCCATGGACGTTACCGTACTGCTAGTGTGTGTATATATATATATATATATATATATATATATGTCTTTATCTCATTGTTAAAGTTCTAATTAATAGAAATTCAAAGTGATATTTTTGTGTTTTTTATTATTTTACTTTTGTTTAGGGAGCAAGGGTTCCATAGTTAATTGGCCTCAAACGATCAGTAACACTCGGAGCTATCGTCATGTCTAAGGAAAGCCAGTAGGGTCCCCTTTTCTGGGATTTGTGACCCACGACGGAAATGCGCCTAAAAAGAAGAACCACGAAAGGAAAAATAATGCGGAGCGAATCTCCCCATTCTCTTTATACCGCACCACCCGCCATTGTTGTAGCTTCCAAAACTCTCTCACCCGAATTAAACCAATGGAGTAGGTCCACCTGTCTCTCACTTCATCTACTTTTTTGCAGATTTCACTTCCATAGGTCCTTTTTCTTTTTTCCTTCGCCCCCACTTTTCCTTAATAAGTTAATATACTGAAAAGACGAGCGCGCAGTGTTTACTTTCCCAGGAAAATGACAGATATACAGCAAAGACTCATCCCTCCCTAACTCTATATAAACATCTGCACCCACTTTGCACTCCTTCATGCCAAATTCACATCCTTTACTTATTTTTTTCTCCGTTTGTCTCGGATTATATTCGACTTTACAATAATTAACCAAAGATGAAGAACAAAGCATCCAGGATATTGAAGCAGATGATAGTTACGTTGAGCTCAATGGCAAAGGCTAAAGCCCTGGATCTCAAGAGCAAAACAAGGGTCATCAATTCTCGCCTGATTATATTCTCGTTGCTTCACAAGAAGAAGTTCCTCATGGTCAGTTCACTCTCCCACAGTATTCAGCAAAGAAAGAGCTCCGTCTCTCAGAAGCTCCGTGCTTTGCTTGGTCATCACGACAAACATTCCCACGTTGAAGAAGATGTCTATGTTTCAGACCAAACCCACGCCATTGTTCCCTACAAGGATACCATTAACGCCATGGCCATCGAGTCCCTCCCCGACCCAACTCATACAGAGTTGTTTGAGGAGAAATATGACGGCTACTTGGACGAAGCAGATGAAAAGGATGAAGAAAAGTATCTGGATTTTGATGATCAAGATTCGGTAGATTCCATGATAGACTTGGTGATGAATTCAAAGGAAGAGGCAGGGGAAGAACTCAGCCTGCAACTGGAACACGATATAGATCACGTTGCAGACATCTTCATAAAGAGGTTTCATAGACAGCTGCGGATGCAGAAGCAGCTTTCCTTTTCGGACGTACCCGGAGGCATCGAGGCTGCAGAGGAGTGCGGAGTGTCTTGTTTGTTAGTTTAATTTTTTAGGAACATCTTTGAAAACGACATGTCGTTCCCCTTGAAAGCTTTGAAGGAGAAAGGGAACTCTGCAGACCTGACTTCCTTGCATGAATTAAGCAGATCGAGGCTGGCTCTTCTTAAATTTGTAGGATGTATAATTTTTCTTTTACATGAATATATTAGAAACGAGGATGGAAAATAAGAGAAATCTGCCTCTGTATTGTATGCTTTATTATTGTATCATACATAAGTAAAATTGCATGTATGTTACCAAAAAAATACTAATATTAATAAAATAGGTATTTGTGGAGATACCAAACTGGTGTAAAACACACACACACACACGATGGATTGGATTAATAGTAAATAAAATGAAATATCTCACATCGAGAGTGAGAAAATCTTTAAGAAATTCAGAAAGAAGAAGCTTCCATTACTTTCTGGGTGAAAAGCACAATACATCACTATCACCTTGCTCGCAAGGTGTGGGTGAGATTCCTTGATCTGGTCTTTAGAGTTCTCCCATTGGCAGAAAATGACCAACTGTCAAGCTTGCAAGTCTCAAAATTCTTCATAACCCAAAATTTCTTGATGACTTCATCAACATAGCTAATATCAGCACACATGGCCAAAAGTGTATTGTGGAGAACTCCATCCACAATCTCTAAATATTGAGTCCTCGCCCAGTGGCAACGGAGCTTAGTATGGGTAGCCTCTGCTATTCCATATATTACACCAAAACTAAAACTAACCAAAATGCAGACTGTAATGGTAAAAATTAGAATAATGGCAAAAATCGTAATCCAAGCAGGATAAACCAGAGAGTCCACCCATGAGTCATTGGCCACTTCTACCGTCTTTTTAAGATAAAAACCATGCAGTGGAAATGTATAATTAAGAACTTCCTCCACATTTCCCAAAATATGGAAACATGGGCAACCGTAAATCCGGCCTTTCTTTGTCCATGACTTCACCAAAATTGTGTAAACAGTCAGGAATCACCTCTAAAGTTGAACTATTTGCTGGCATATTAAGCAACTGTAGTAAGTTCTTCATAATACTTAGTATTGGACTAGGCACATGCACTACAGAGGAAACTTGAAGACCCAATAAAGCATCTATAATATGATTCACAAGCTTCACATCTTCCTTGACTTTATCCAAAGAGCCAAGTTGCACAATCCCATGCGGAACAACAGCCACAACAGGAGAAGTAAAATATACACGCTACATGAGTTGACTCCTCCCAAGTCTATCAACTACAGGATCAGCTGCTCTAGTCACGATTATCTTCCATAATCCAAGTAAGATTGAGAACGTGACTTGATTATGTCTCAACCTTCTCTCACACCTTTCATCAAACTACTTCTCAATATTCTTATCTGGATGTAAAGCACCAACAAAACCCCATAAAGGCAGATCATCCACAAGCAATTTAAGCCAGTAATTATTCTCAATGGCATCCTTGAACTGTTTAACATTCGCTTCATTAAGATCCAGAGAACAAATGACAATCAATTCATTTCCACCAAGGACCTTGCCTTTGATATTTCCAGATCCGCCCATCTTTTCACCTACATGTCTTTCCATTGTGATTTTTGTTCTTGTAGATTCTTGAGCCATCTCAACAGCAGGTTCATCCAATTCGATGGGCACTCTCTTGCTTTATCACAAATTCACCAGCATAACAACAGGCACTCAAAGGTTCTCCTATACCCCAACACCCAAACCACAAGTCACAAGCCGAAGGAATAAACCATAGGATAGCAAGAATGAAAGCAGAAGCACCTATAAACCCAATTGAAGCCCAGCAATGGCGATTTGCAGTGTCTTAGCCACCTCGGTAGTGCTGAAATGCACGAAGAAAGGCGTCGAAAAGCCCACCAGGGTCCTCTCTCTCTCCCTCTTAATTCAACTAGCGAGCTGGATACCCACGGTAACCCACTTGGCATGAATGGCACCGAGGTTGGTGTCCTTGGTCATGTCCATCATTTGCTGCAGAGTGGAGAACAATGGAGAATCCACACCCATGATTCTATGATATATTTCCTTCTTCTGGGTAGGTTGGTTTCCTGACTGACGCAAAATGCTAGAACTTTCTTGGAAACTTCGGAAATGAGATTGATCGATTTACTCTCCAGAGAGATGCCGAGAAATGGGATAGAGAGAGATCTACGAGTTGGGATTTAGTATGAGGAGTCGAGAAACT
The DNA here is from genome assembly GCF_001411555.2 of Juglans regia. Taxonomy (NCBI): domain Eukaryota; kingdom Viridiplantae; phylum Streptophyta; class Magnoliopsida; order Fagales; family Juglandaceae; genus Juglans; species Juglans regia. Next base: position 15,524,299 of record NC_049905.1, on the reverse strand, counting down.
GAAAATCAATCCCACCGGAGTCAAACTTCCATCTGATGGCTAGGCCTTCTCCTTTTACGGTCAGTGTATAGTTTGTGCTAGGGACAGCCGATGCAAAGGAAGGAGAGAGGAAATAATTTCTGAGAGGAAAAGAAGGTGTCATGAACCCAATTAAATTGGCTCGGACTTTATGGGCCTCCCACTTGTTATCTTTTATCTTACTGAGTTGTTAAGTTGTTAGTAGCCCATGGGCCTAATTAGTGTGAGTAAGAATTGGCCCATAGCCTTGGTTTTGGTTGAGTGAAGGTTATTGTCTTCTAGTATATGTACTAGGAAGGGGGTCTTTGATGGGGGATCTAGAAGAATATTGATCAAGTTGCTTTTTGTTTTCATGGAGGTTGAGTATTCCTAAAACATACTCAGATCATAATATTATTTACATACATTTCTCTATCACTTCTTTAGTAATTTCATATCAAGTTCATTACAAGTGATATTTAGAAACAACGATTTTGTTATGGAGTTGAGTAATGAAGAACTTTATGAATGTTTTTAGAATTATCACCGTGCACTCTATGATGATTTTTATAGAGATCCTGGCCAAATGGTACTTACAGTGAAGTATTCCAAAGGTAAAAATCTAAAAATTTTAGTCGATTCTTCCTTCACTATTTATTATGCGAAGCTCAATATGTTTAAGGGAGAAATATTTATCCATTGGAGCAACAAGAAGTGAGACACATAGGAATTCTTTTAGAAGATGATTATATGTTGAGAGAGACGACGGTATTTGACGATGGCTATCTTCTTCTTGATATGATGAGTGAAAAATCTAGATCAGAAGAATTCATAGAAGTGAAGGAAAGTGCGACGACAGAAGAAAATGGAGCAAAGAATGAAGATGTACTCGTGGAGAAGGGAAAAGAAAAGGCACCAGTGATGGAGCTAGCCAAGAAATCCAACCTTGGCTCTGAGATAGCCAAGTAGGCTGGTGAGATCCAGAAATTTCCAATCCAAGAGGAAGCCGTGGCGTCTGATGCGGTTAAGCTTAAAGAAGTAGAGGAAGGGTACACAGTGAGTACAGTGATCGATGGCCACAAGCTTCGCATGAATCCACACTCGGTTCTTCCTCGATTTGGTTCTTCGGTTCTCTCCTTCAATGTCATTATGGTGGTCACAGATGTTACTCCCAAAGAAATATCTCCTTCATCTGGAAACCCAAATTCGAAACCAACAGTAGAAGGAGAAAATCGGGCAATCAGTATCCCTCCTAAGCCTCCTCCTAGCAAAGGCAACATTGCTCTTCGGCATCAACAGCAATCAGCCACCGTGCAATTAATTCAAAGACGTCGCTCGTGGGATTTGAGGGAAAACGAGCATGGAAGTCTGTTCTATTCAATTTTCTCTTGTAGTACTCTATTTACTTCCCAAGAAAGTGAGAAAAATATAAAAGATTTTACTCGTATTGTGTTGATATTCTTGCTTTGGGTTTGCCGAAATGGTTCTTTCCCAAGGCTAGATGATAACAAAGATGGGCATTACATGTTTGAGCTTGGAGAAGATTTAACTTCTCACTACAAGATCCACATCAAAATGGGTGAAGGTACTTTTGGACAGGTTTTGGAGTGCTGGGATAGAGAAAAAAAGGAAATGGCTGCCATCAAAATTTTCCCTGGAATTAAGAAGTATCATGAAGCAACTATGATAGAGATTGAAATGCTGCAACAAAGTGGTAAACATGATAAAGGGGGCAACCGGTGTGTGCAAATACAGAACTGGGTTGACAATAGTAACCATGTCTGTGTTATGTTTGAGAAGCTTGGACCAAGTTTATACGATTTTCTATGGAAACAAAATTATCGCTCATTTTCCATTAATCTAGTCCGTGAGATAGAGGGTGATGCTGCGATAGATAGCACAAATGCCTTTACCTTTTCTCCGCAATCCAATTATTATTTTGACGTTAACACCGATTGGGTTGAAGAAGCTTTGGATAGGTTTGATCAGTTCTTATTTAAACCTTTGATGTCAGTTGGTGTTACTACGAGGGAATTCAAAGAGGGAGGGTTCCAGAATATAGACAAGAGGCGTGGCGGTGTTAATAATGGAAGGTACACGAGATGTTTGGTGAAAGGCTTCAAGACCACATGGTTAATTGATATGGGTTTGGGCTTCAAGGGAACTTCTACGGGTGAGTGGATCAACTATATGTTTGACCAGAATTTTGTGAATTATCAAATCTTGGTTGTTATCTTTGGGAGTAGTAAACAATTTGATATAGTATGGGAATTGTTTGGAAGAAGACTTTTTAACTTTGAAGGTCATGAAGCACCTGTGTATTCCATTTTCCCTCATCAAAAAGAAAATATTCAGCTTATAATTTTTACTATGGTTGACGGGAAAATTAATTTGGTTCCAAAGATAGTGAAGCAAAATGCAGACTAGGAAATTAATTCTCAAAACTGGGATTTAGAGAATGCTACTGAATTTGAAAGTGACCATGTAGTTGTTGAGTGGCAGAAGTTGCGTTCAAAGAATGGTATTAAATTGGATGAAGTGGGGAATATTGCACCTCAATTGTTTCAAATATTGATATTTAGGAATGTTTTGTGGTGGGATGGAATAGATCTACTAAAAGTCTGGAAATACCATTGGATAAAGAAACAAATCTTGTGGTCCTTTGATAGAGGAAAGAGAAAAGAAACGGTAGAAACGTTGGGTGCCAAGTTCACTTTTGTCTTCTCAACACTCGAAACCAAGGTATTTGTAGAAGGATGGATTGATGAAGGTGGCAACTTGCAGTGTGTATACCATGGTTGGTCATTTGATGGCTGTGGATCTTGTGCAAGGATCCCTCAGGCTTCAGCTGAAGGTCCTGAAGCTTGTGTTGTTAAGTCTTCAAGAGCATGTGTTACAAGTTCCCTACGATGCAGTCACAAGGCCTACTCTCTTTTTGGCTGGATGAGAATGGATGGGAAAGAGCACAAACTACCAAGCTTCCCAGGCTGCCTGATGACTTTGATAAACCTGCGTTTTCATCTGTGACAAGTCAGTGCGTCTATTCTATGGCTACGATATCCTCATGGAGAATGTATCTGATCCTTCCTACATTGAATTGCTCATAACCAACAATCTGCACTTGCTCGCCAATACCATGAAGTTGCATCAACATCTCAACCTTGAGGATAAGGTTTTTTAAAGTGGGGGAATTTGTTATGAACCCAATTAAATTGGGCCGGACTTTATCGGCCTCCTACTTGTTATCTTTTATCGTATTGAGTTGCTAAGTTGTTGTTAGTAGCCCATGGGCCTAGTTAGTGTGAGTAAGAATTGGCCCATGGCCTTGGTTTGGTTGTGGTTGAGTTAGGGTTATTGTCTTCTAGTATATGTACTGGGAAGGGGGTCGTTGATGGGGGATCTGGAAGAATATTGATCAAGTTGCTTTCTGTTTTCATGGAGGTTGAGTATTCCTCGCAAGTACTCAGTTTATCATAATATCATTTACATACATTTCTCTATCATCCATTCCAGTATTTTACTTCTTTAGTAATTTCATATCAAGTTCATTACAGAAGGGAGAGAAAGTCGAGAGGAAAATCTGATAATTGAGAAAATAATTTCCAATTGCTAAAGGGATTTACTGCACGTTCTTCTTCATGTATTTCACAGCTTTGGTGCTCCAGATAGTTCGAGTTTTCATTCAAACAACTCCTAAATTCTCTTATTTTCTGTAGGACTCGATCTTGAGTTTGTAGTGATTGTTCTACCGTCTCCTTGGTTTTGAGCAGAGCTACAATAATTTCTTCCATGGTTGATGGCACAGAGATCAGTGTGTCTCTGATACCACTTTGTAACACACACAATGGATTAATAGTAAATAAAATGAAATATTTCACTTTGAGGGTGAAAATATGTCCAAGAAACTAAGAAGGAAGAAGAAGATGGTATGAAGAAGAAGAAGTTTCTATTACTCTCTAGATGAAAAACACAATACATCACTACAACTTTTATGTAAGAATTACCTACGGATTGCCTCCCATCTACTGGACCTCATGGGTCATGATTTAAACTAAAATAAAGCAACATAAGTAAATTAAGAGGTTCATTACATCTTAAAGCTACTGGGATCAAACCCATTACACAAACTAAAATATACTAAGTTCCATTCCAGTTTAGAAGCCCAGCGTGGGAGCCCAAGCCGTAGCCAATGTGCCCACAACCATGGGAATTGTTACAACTGGGTAGCAATTTATATAAACTTTGATATTTGTAATTTAGGTCTTTAGTTTTTCAATGGTTGATAATTTTCAACCATTATTCTATTTATGAAACAAATTAAAAATTATTTCATGTACATAGAGCTCTACATCATGGTCCAAATAAAATGGGATCTCGTTAGATCTTGATAAGTTTAGGTGTTATCTCCATGTTAGAGCTACCCTAAAATCCTTTTAAAAAGAAAATCTCTCCATCCATAGCCTTGACTGGGATCCTTCTGTTTTCCTTTATAAGAACAACTAAAAATTGAGAAATGAATCTCGAGTCAATATAAATATATATTGAGTGTCAGTATATATATTTTTATTACTATAACTTATTGTCTCATTCTCAGTATGGTACTATTGTATAAAAAAAATACCATTTAGTGAGAATATGGCAATACTTAGACAATCACAATTCTGGGTGAGCAAAGGATTAGAAAAAGAGTAACTAACGAATGAAGTAAGCACCATATTAGATAGGCAAAGAAAGGGATGGGAGTTCTACATTGGGTGAGTAAAAAAGGGGCAGGCGATACGCAAGGCTAGCAAAGCCTAACGAGTACAATATAGTGAAGGCAATAGGAATGCAATGGGCAAGCAATGTGTTGCACGAATGCATTTCGAGGCAAGCAACAGACAGTGTGATGTGAAAAATTGGAGTTGCCAGAACACAACGTAATAGTACTAAGAGGGTAGCAAATAACCTCACAAAAGATTATACTTAAATGTCGACGTTTCCACTAGAGCACACATGGTAAAGGAGTATCACAAATTTGTGCACCTGACCATGTGCAGAAGCTTTCGATCACATGGGTGACATTCACAAGCAACAGATTGAGCGCCCCTTATCTTTGGCCGAAATTCTCAGACGCGCAGAGCATGTCCTTTCCATCCTTGCCACCCCATTCATCCGACGTACACCTGGATAGTGGAGGACTTGCCGATTTACCGGGCAGCCAACGTCGAGAATTGTGAGATTTTGATAGGCCACATGCTTTTTATAAAAGCCTCGCCTCGCCGAACTCTTTCTTCATGCTTTAGGATTTCTGAAAGATAAAATACACACACACACACACACTCTCTCTCTCTCTCTCTCTCTCTCTCTCTCTCTCTCTCTCTCTCTCTCTCTCTCTCTGCGCTCCAATTAGAAACTTTATAGGCAGCACTCGTACTCTCACATTTTATACGTCTGAATCTACAACGAACCAAGGGAGACTAGATCATCAACATGCATTTAAGTGAAAGCTTACTGCAGAGGTAGGTTCTTCTCTACGACAATGCTAGAAATTTCGCATAATGACTATGAATATGCCGGGTTACAATCTACTACTTTTGTCTCCACCCTGTAATATTTCCCACATGCATAATACACGACTACGGTTTGTTGGTTGTTTTGTTAATGAATTGATATTATTCGGTAAAAAGTACATACTTTCCTATTTCAAGAGGAATTGCTAGGTGTGTAAGTGGATTGCGATCTTAGTCAAGATTAAGTGACTAAGAATTGAGTGCATTACTTGGTGGAGATTCTCTAATTACTCGCGAGAGTCTAAGAATTTGAGTGAAGTCCCTTGGGCTGTCATCTGGCGACAACGGGCTCGAGTGAGATGGTAACGCTTTCAAGTCAAAGTCATGGCCTCTCGGCTGGCAGATGTTAGAGGACGACATGGTCAAGTAAAGGATGCGAAACTTGTTTTTGCTTGTTACGAAGTCGTATGCGTGGTGATTACTCGTTGTGCGGCAAGGGGAGTCAAGGTGTACTTTTGGCCATGTGATAGTGGAGACCATCGCGCACTCGTTAATAAATTGAATTGGTTAGTAAGATGGTTTCATGCTATTGAATGGACCTAGTGTCCGGAGTTTAACTTCGTATGTGATGGTTTTGGGCAATTGGATGCTTGGTAACTTCACGATGAACTATATTATATTATTTACTCGAAGGCTAGTTCCAAGGTATATATGGTCTCTCTTGTACTTTATTCAAAAGATTAGTTGTTATATTCATCGCCATTACTTGCATTTTTAATTACCATCTTGAGATTTGACTTATTGAGATTTCCTCGAAATCTCACCATGGTATTCCAACTAAGATTTTGCTCATTAAAACTGTAGGTTTTGATGTAGCTATAAGAAAGAATGTAGATTACAAGTAAGAGGACCCAGTGCTGCCTGAGGAATAGTTCGGGGGTCTATCCTCGTTAAGATGTTGAGATTTTGTAATATTTTGTTGTTATTTGATTTGGATGATAAACAATTTATGGTTCGTCATATTCTAACTATGATGGTGATGTCTTATCAAACGGACAAGGTGAGTAAAACCCTCATTTGGGCAATACTCAGACAAGCGCAATCCTAGGTGGACAAAAAATCAAGAAAAGAGTAACTATCGAATAAAGTAAACACCATTTTGGGCTGGCAAAAACAATGTGACCAAAAGGATTCGAGTTCTATATTAGGATAGTAAAAGAAGGATAGGCGATGCGCAAGGTTAGCAATGATGTGGGCGAGCAATGGGTGAGTGACGATGTGGGTGAGCAATATGTAGCGCGAAAACATTTCAAGGAAAGCAACAAGCATCACGGTGTGAAAAATTGGAGTGCCTAAAAAAAGCATAAGAATGCTCAGAGAGTAGAAGAAACCTTGTAAAATATTATGCTCAAACGAAGACGTTTCTATAAGAGCAACCATGGGAAATGAGAGTCACAGATTGCCCGAACATGTACAAAAGCTTTTGAACACGTGGGCAACATTCACAAGAAACTTACTAAACTCCCTTTTCTCCCATGCAAAAATCTTGAGATGCACAGAGCGCTCCTATGTCGAGAACTGTGAGACTCGTGATAGGCCGAACAATCTATATAAAAGCCTCTCCTCGCTGAACGCTTTCTTCAAGCTTCAAGATTTTCGAAGAGCTTAGGGAAGACCCTCTCTCTCTCTCTCTCTCCCTCCCTGTCATTTGGTCTAATGGTCGAGGGAAGGCAAAGTAGGAGTAGTACTAGAGTTAGTTTAAAATCACATAGGAGTAGTACCAAAGTTAGGTTTAAAATCACCTAGGAGTAGTACCAGAGTTAGGTTTAAAAGTGTAATAGGTTTGAAATCATAGGTGTAAGTGATGATGGGTTTAAGTCCTATGATAGGATAGTCGACATGGTGCGCCCTAGATTAACAAGGAGTGAACAACCATAAGATGCATGTGAGGAAAAATACCCACAGGGGGATGGAAACTACGTTATGAGCTAGGCCCTAAACTGGATGATGGACATGTTGCAATGACGATAGAACCTCTTTCAACAACAACTTTTACAACAATGCACATATATGGAGTAGTAGCAACATGCTCAATCCCAGGGTCCCGAACAGCGATGATGCTCATACGGTCATACAAACATTTTCTAGCATATCAATATCTTGCATGTGAGGGTCCGAAAATGGATCATGGATCTGAATAGGATGTTTAGAATACGTGGGTGCACTGAGGACCAGAAGGTGTTGTACATGGGGTACTTGCACAAGGAGAGATGGCTATATGTTGGGACATGAAGCAACAATTGCTTATTATGGAGCTAGGATCAATAGAGGCCGTGACCTAGTAATGGTTTAAGAAGGAGTTTGTCGATTGGTTCTTCCCTGCTATCATGAAATGGTAGAAGGTGAGGGAGTTTTCGAGCTTGGTCTAATGAGGAATGACGGTCGAATAGTATACGACCAAGTTTATGGAGCTAGTCAAGTTCGCACCTCATCACATTGCTATAGAGGAGATGCAAACTAAATGATTGTAGCCACGAATAAGATCTCAAGTGGCCTGCCTGCAGATACCGAGCTTTGAGAGGCTAGTGGAAGTAGCATCAATTGTAGAAAAAAGTGTTGTAGTCTGACGGCCTTGATGAGTGGGCAAAAGAGGACTTGCACTAGGGAAGGCAGTAGTTCAAGGTCTCCCTCTAAATTTGTGTCTAGAACAGACGTGTGGCTTGCTCTGGTGAAGATGGCAATAGGAGATGCACATTGGAGGAAGAATGCCAATATGCAGCCAGTGCAAGATTGATGACATATTGCTAGCACGTGCTTCAGATGTGGACAAATTGGAAATTTTTCCAAGGAATGACTCAGAGTGGCTCAGGGAGGAGGCGGGACTGGCCCATCAAGAGGAAGGACTGGCCAATGGAGGCCAGTGCAGGTGTGGGTGTATGTATTGGCGCAAGAATAATTTGATGAAGATGCCCTAAGACCCAAGATGCTGGTGTTATTACAGGTAAGAACCCTCTCGATTAAGGTTAAGTATTTGTTGAATAATAAATTTTGGTCATAAGATTTAGAGGGTTTAGTTGTATAAGGACGAGTCAAATTGTTTGGGTAATAGGCGTATACCTTGATCAACTTGGGTGTGTCCAAGTCATTTGTGTCAACAACATTTGCCCAAATCTATAGTTTACAAATGGTGATGATGCCACATAGTGTAGTAGTAACCCTAACCACTAGGGAAGTAGTAGAAAGCATGCCAGTGGCCTTGAGTTGCCCTTTGGATCTAGAAGAGAGAGTGTTGAAAGGAAATTCGATAATGTTTAAATTAATCGGGTTTGACATTATTCTGGTGATGAATTGATTGTTCTAGCACTATGTTAGTATAAATTGTCAAAGTTGGGTGCTTAGCTTTCAACAGCCCAAAAGAGAAGTGATGGAGTTTGCCGGTAGCAGGCTTACAACATTGCCAAAGGTTATTTTACCCTGCAAACTAAGAGAGATCTGGCCAGTGGAGCAGAAGCATACATGGTGCAGATAGTGATTAAGCCAACGAAAAAGAAGTCAATAACAGGTAGTCCCTATAACAGTTAGCCATAAATTCAAGGGATGAATTTCTTTAGGAACCTCGTGACCAGAAAATGTTCATGAATTGACTCAATCGCATAGATTTTAGTCTGTCAGTGTAGTTAGTGTAGCCACTCACTATGGTGTCTAAAGTGTGACTTTAATTATTTGAGATACCTAGAAGTGTCAGAATGAGATAAGATCTGCGCCATTGGACTTAGGAATATTTAAGATTTTATGGCACAATAAAACAATTTAAAATTTTTGGACGAAGCGTTTATTCGAAACTGTGTTTTGTTTATTTCGAGAACTTCGAAGTCGATTTTGAATAAACGACTTGCACCCTAAGGTTAGTATGTATATTTAGGATTTTGCAGTGCAAAGTTTATTTTCACTTTTTCTGGAGTGAATAGTAACTTCGATAGTAGCACCAAGAGCAGTGTTTTCAAAATCATAGTGTGGAATGTCCAAATTAGGTTAGAGAAGTTTTACTTAGACACTTGGTAAGATCTTTGCCATAGTTGGTGAATAATATTGGACACTTGAGACCAAGAGCAACTATGAGATGGAAATGTGATGGAAATTAGTATTGAGATCATGCCACCTAAGCAAAATACTATTCCATCCAATCATTCAATTTGTGCCAAACCAAATGCGGTTTTAACCCTATTGAAACTCCAAATACTTGAAATCCACTTGAAACGCCAAAATTTTGGAGAAAACAGAAACCCTAAACGGTTTTCCCAAACTCCAAATTTATTTACAAACCTTAAATGGATCCGGTTTCTAGCTTAGAGTTTAATCACTTGATAAATCACTTTCACATGCTATTACTCAATAAAATTCATGTTATGATATCATTATTCAATCCTTTAAACCTTAAAATTTTATTGGGCGAAGAAAAATTACATTTGGGCTTGATAGCAACGAAAACCCTAGCCAGACCCTCTTTAAACCCCATATTGAGGCCCATTCAGTTAAGGCCCATTAAGGTGAACGAAATTGAGCCACTTTTGCAAGGTTTATGGAGGAATTGTTCTCCATCCATGGCTAACCAAAATCTTTCCAGAATAGCCCCAATTTGTACTTGATTTGAAGGTCAAAGCCTTCTCACTCACCAAGTCTCACTCGATAGCTCTAGGTAGCAATACCATGGGTTGGTTTTGCCCATTGTTTTGGGCTAACATAGGCATCACTCAAGGTCATTCACAACTCTCTTATCGCCCCCTCAGTCCATTTCCCTTTCATTTCATCCATTTCTAACACTTTTCTTGGAGAGAAGCCTAAAGGTTCTCTTGAACAGTTTTCCTGAGTTAGTTTGCACGCCATTTTTGAAACTTTTTTAAGTTTATCTCACGAATTTCTCTTCACAAGAGCTGTTTCTATTTGAGTATAGTTTCTTTGAATATCTTTTGTATTGATTTTCATGGCCATTTGTCGGTCAAAAGCTGTTTTAAGCTTGTAACGGTCATCCTAAGCGATAAACTGGACAATGCTTGTTATTTTGATGTTTTTGACCAAGTTATTGGAAAGATCTTGGTCTGAGACTTTTATGGAGTGTAGTTAACATGTTTATATGAAATTGTTATGAGGAGTCATTTCATGTTATAAGCTTTTGATGAAATGTTTTCTTAGATCTAAAATGTTGGAAACTGGAAGGAGTAAAACATTTTATGTTTTATGAAAACTTGGAACTTTTGTTGTTAAATCATGTTCCAATAGTTTTGATATTTTTATATGATGATCATAAGTATTTGATGTACATGTTAAGATATTATTTTGAAGATTTTTTATTTTTATTTTTAAAGATATGGTTTTTATGCGCGAGGAAACTCGGTTAGGCCATAAAGTTCAGGTTTGTGGTTAGATCCATGTTTTGGTTTAATTTTGGCCATGTGATTTTGAGTTTAATGCTTGGATCTAATTTAGGACATGTTTTTAAACCATGTGATATTGTTGGTTTGTGACTTTGTCATGGTATGTTTCGGATCAAGTGGTTTGATCAAAACCAAACATTGAGAAAATATGTTTTTGAGTTTTAAGTGTGGAAGTCGAAAGTTTGGGGATGGATTTGTGATTTTTGGTGATTTTTACTTGATGATCCAAAAGATCATATTTCTTATGTGTATGTTAGGAATATATTGGAAGTTAGTTTTGAACTTTAGAGTTCTTGGAAATTTTTTAAAGGAAATCAAACCTTGTGAATCAAAGGGTTTGTTTTTAATTAAAGTTTGGAACTTTTTGTTCAAAAGTTTTGTGTTTTTATGAAGTGGATTTTTATTTTTATTTTTTTTATGTAATGGATTTTTGTTGGTTGTTTTAGCATGATTTTTAAGCATAGATGTGATGATTTATGTTGAAATATTTTGGTTTAAGCATAAGTTATGAGGTTGGATGGAATTGCAACAAAAAAATCAAAGTGTTTTTGCCTAGAGGTTTCGGCCTTAGTTATTTGTCATTGGTTGTGATTTGTTTTAAAATTTTATAATTAGATATTTGGATTTATGAGGACAAAAAGTACATGAAAAATGTAAATTTTGGTGAATTTTGAAGTTAGGATGCAAGAATCCTTAAGTTAGGAGTAAAATGGTTTTCCCCCATGTAGAGGGTAAAATGATATTTTTACTCTCAGATATTATTTTCATACTTCTAAGTTATTAAGTGATGAAATTATAATGTTTAGAAATCATTTCTTATAATTTCTCGTGTTTTGTGCTTTCTCTGTAATGCGACAATCATTGGAAGTGAGCTTCTAACTTACTGGTAGATTACTATGTTTGTGTGATTGGTAAGGAAACTATTATTTATGTTCTTATGTTATCATATATTCTATGCTATGCTATGTCACTACATGTTTATCTATTTCACATGATATTCTGTCATGACATATTTATTTGTTACATGATATATTCTGTCACACAACTTTTATCTGTTATATGATATATTCCATCACACACTATTTGTCTACTACATGTTATACCATGTCACATAATGTTATCTGTTACACGTTATGTCATGTCATGTAATGTTGTCTGTTATATGTTATGCCACATTACACAATATATGTTTGTTTCATGTTATGTCAAGTCATGCATCTCATGTACATGTCATGTTACGTTACGTTAGACCATCTGTCCTTTCATTTCATGTCACGTTATGTCTTGAGTATAATTTGTGTATCTCAAAAACAGTATTTCCACGTCCGTCAAATCTGTTTATGTTTATCATAACCCTAAATTCTAGGATGAGATAATATCCTAGTGGAATTCTTTTGTTCACGCTAGAGTGTCTAACTAGTGTGAAATTCTCTGGGTTGAAAAGGTAAAGATTAACAGGCTTTGGATGAGACCTAATTAACTGGTCACCGAAGCGAAGTTAGGCACTAACGTCGATGGTGTCACCCACATTTCAATTTCATTTTATACGTATTCGTGCTGGTGCAGATACTTGACACAAAATACGTACATTATGTGTTCCATAGGAGGTGCAGATATCTGTGAACTGGCATGTATGTTAACGCACTAACAATTGGTGCAGATACCTATGCTGTAATGAGGTAATTGATAGGGACACACGGATCAAGGGGAACCGTGTAGCACCCATATGATCACTTTTATTAATTATGCTTAATTATTGAAGAAGACTCCATGTTCATATATTTCACGTTTATGCTTATGTTATTTAACGGTCAATTCAGTTCATGTTCAATTTCAGTCAGTTCACGTTCCACTTGTCATGTTTAAGTTCACGTCAGTTCAGTTATTCTCATGTTAGTTCATGTCATGTCAAGTTTCAAGTTTATTCCATGTTTTCTTTAAATCATATCAATTTATGTCATGTTATATGTCAAGTCACGTCGTGCTTATTTGTGATTATGATTATGCATACATGTCTTTACTGTCATGCCTACATCCGTAAATTGTATGTTAAGTTTCTTGTTAACTTGCTGAGATTTGTACTCAAATCTTACTGTGGTAGTCCCAACTACTATTCCTCACAAATGATAGACGATGTGCCAGGATCAGGAATTGCAATGTACTATGACTGATTGGAGACGGTTGATTAGGTGACATAGACACGACGGGAAGCTCGTAGCCTTAACGATCAGATTTATAGATAGTATTTTGGCGTTCTTAGTCGAGTTACTCGACGAACTGTACTGGTAGTTATTTTATGCATGTACTTATGGAGCTTTGTCTCCAGTAATTTTGAGATTACAGATGTTTTAGACTTGTGCTGTAATCATGAATATGCATCACTTTCATGTTTATGTAATATGGTTCTAAGTTATTTTGGGATACTTATAGTTTGGTGCATAGTATTGCTCAAAGAAAAAAATTATCCACCACGAATATTGCATATTGCTAGATGTGTACTAGGTGCATTGCATCTTTAATTGTTATGAACGAGGGTAGATAACCTTATATTGCATGTCCAGACGCTTCAAATGTTCGTCCGATCCCAAGCAAAAATCTCGAGACGTCACAGTCCCGTCGTCAAGAAAATTCTAGAAGTATTCGCTAACGATCTCCCTGGATTGCCTCCAATTCTAGAGATTGAATTTGCAATTGATTTGGAATCGGGAGCACTCCTGTTAAGATGTTGACATTATGCAATATTTTCTACGTATTTGATTTGGGAAATGAACAATTTATGGTCTGTAATATTCCAACTTAGATGGTGATTTGACTTATGGATATTATTTTGGCAGAGTTAAGTATACTTCTTTGGTATTGATATTTCTAGATACGACATGCATTATTCTTATATGCAAATGCATGTATTAGGTGTTGCCCGTGTGGTGAGCATCCTGGTGTCTCAGCCCCCCGCCATATATGAAGCGAGGATTGGGTGTGCTACAATATGGTGGCTACTCGGGCCAACTAATGACAAGTCGAGTAACGATCAGATTGATGTTGTTTGTATTTTGCTAGGCGACTATAGGAGTTACCAAAAGTGATTTGAAAATTAATTAAGGTTAGTAGTTTTTGGTTAAAACTTCCTATTTAGGGATTTTAATAACAATCTTAAATAGTCTAACTTATTTTAAATATTGTATAATCATTATGTGGCAACTTCTTGTTTAAGGGTATACATGGATGGTAACACTCGCTTCCAAATTAAAAGTTGATAACGTGGAGAGGTCATTCATATTTTATAAATTATTATTTATGTAGCACCCGAACCCAATCGAGCTTAGTTTTTTTTTTATTTTTATTCCACACGTTACCTTCCCCTGCATGTTTTATTTATTTTTTTCTTTCCGTCTATATTTTTCTTCACCCCTAGGTCTTCCTCTCGTCCATGACATGCATACACATGCGCGACTCAGTTTTTCAACCGCACGCACGTCTCCCTCATCTCTCTAGGATTTTCGCATCACATATATATATATATATATATATATATATATATATACACTTGTTCTTCATGTTTCGACAAAAACCTAGTATAGTTCTTCTTTTTTCCCCCCTCTCCTCTTCGTTTTCCCACTGAAACTCGGTTCTGCCCTCCTCCATGGACCCCATCGCAAACCACCAATATCGAGGGATTAGCCACTGCAGAAGACTCCTCCACGCACGACCAGTGCAACACCTTGTTTAGCCACCGTGTGAAACTGTTCTACTTCTTGCACCGCATTTAGCGACGTTGACCAGCATGCCGGGGTTTCCCACGCACGTCGTAAGCCACTGAGCCACTTTTAAAACCTCCACTGCTCTGCCCTGCACCACCATAGCTCACACTTAGCCGCCCAACGTAGAAGCTTTGTTGCACGCATCAACACCCCTATTTCCTCATCTCAAAACAGAGCAATTGGTTGCTCCTCCAAGCACGACAAGTTTTGCGCTTTGACCAACCCTTTCGGACGTCTCCTTCGCGGAGCAAAGGGAACCCATAGTCCAGCATCTCAGCCATGCCTAGCCGTGTCACTGTCGATAGCCACCCAGGCCGTTGTCGTGCGTAACTCTCTCAATAACACCTCCATGCACACGCCGTGTTTCACTCTGTATATCATGACTTTGTCCCTCTCTCACCGTGCTCTCTCTCTCTCTCTCTCTCTCTCTCTCTCTCTCTCTCTCTCTCTCTCTCTCTCTCTCTCTCTCGTCCAGTGCATAGCCATCAAGTGCACCACCTCCCATCACACCATGCGCCGTCGTACGTTACCTTCTCGGTGAGTCCCTACTGCCGTTGCACTTCAATTATTCATGTGTTTATGTTCATCGCTAGTTTTATTTTATAAGGTGTATTTATATATATATATATATATACGTATATTTATATGTAAAGTTTTAACCTAATATATATATATATATATGGAAAGTTCCCAATTTTAACCTAATGTTTTCGGGTGAGAAGTTTTGGGGTTTATGTTTAAATGGTTTTTGTTTTAAGTCTCATTAAATATTATATTTTTATTTTAATAATATTGTTAATTAAAGGAAGTAAACCTATTTTTTTTAAGAGAGGAGTTCTTCATGACTTATTTTATGAAAATTTTAGTAACCAATGTATTCTATTTATTTATAAAATATTGTTGGTATTTTAGATATTTTGAATATTAATTTTTATTGAGTTCTATAATTATCATAATACTTATTCGATAAATTTTCTTCTTCAGTACGAATTCGATTAAGTGGATATTAATGGTCTTAGAAAATGATGGTATTTTAGATATTATGAGAATTTTAGATTTTGAGGTTTTAAAAATAGGTTCTTTTAGCATTTTAAGTTTAAATATTGAATTATGTGGTTGATTGAAAATTTACGAGAATTACATGGTTATTTTATAGGTGACACTTAAGTATTGTTCAACATTCTTTTAGGAAAATTTCGAAAAAGCTAAGAAGTCCAGGCAAGCGGAGTTCCTATGCTAGACTTTGTATTAAAATAAAATGAGCTGAGATTATTTTTGAAAAATATACATATTTGATTATGAAAAGAAATTTAAACTACCTCAGTTATTTGTTCTGCATTACTCATGAGATTCTGTTTAAGAAAAAATTATTTTCTGTCATTACTGGTGTAGATTTGAGCTTCTTTTTGACATTCTGTTTTTGAACTGTGAGAAGAGAGCGAATATGAAATTTTACAATTCTTCTAGAGGCAGTCGGCACTTGCAAACGGTGCACAATTGGTACTTAAAATAATATTTTTTAATGCCACGTCAATTTAAAAAAAAAAACCCCAAAAGCTAAGTGTCTTCGTCTGCGTTTGAAGAACTGCAGATCTCGTTTTTGCCTCGTCTTCATCTTCGTGTGGGAGTGGTGCCATCTATTTTGTTTCTTCATTGGTCTTCGTGTGGGAGTAAGTCGAAGGAGAAAGTCTTCGTCTGGTCTTCGTGTGGGAACTGCAACAACAATGTAGTAATCCTACCTCTTGCATATGAAACTTCCACATGCCTTCTACCCATGCTCTGCCGATCTCTTTGTAAAGCAAACTCAACCTGCAATAGGATTTTCTTCACTACACTCCTTAAAAAAATGGAAGATCTATATTCCCACTGATATGGTTTCTTTCATTGAAAAAAAAAAACCTAAAACACCAAAATAAATAAATAAATAAATCATGGTGATGCCATAGCAAGCGGCAGGACGAAGAAGAGTAGCAACAAGCAAATAGAGATCACCAAAAAAGTTTTAAGTCCAAAGAAATCGGAGAAGGGGGGAAAGAAGGGTGACAAAAACACTCAAAGTCAACAGATCTATACGTGAGGAAGGGTTAACACCGAGATCTTGGGTAGACGATCGTAGGAAGACGAAGGGAAGGAGAGGTAGAGCTGTCATGCGAAGAAGAAGACCGGTTCGAGGTAGAGGAAGGGATGGAAGGTTCGAGGGTGGCTTCGGTGGGAGATCAAACTGAGGGAGGGAGAGCAAAGTTGGCTTAAACAATTCGTTTTGACTTCATTTTCCACGTAGGAAGAGGTTTCCCCACGCTTACACGAGACGACTGTATTAAGCATTTTTCAAAATTTTATGCATAAATTATGTTGTGATATGATTTTGTTCTGTTTTGAAGATTTTCTGTACTCTAATATGATCTGATGTGATTTTTGAAAAACCTCTGACACAACATTCTGTTTCTATTTCTGTTCCATTCTGACCTCACCACGGGTGTAAAACTGTGGCCTCTGTTCGGGTTGGTACCAACTTTTCTGTTTCTGGTGCACCCACTTTGGAAACAAAATGGTTTTCTGCGTGGTCTTTCCTACGTGCACACTCAGGACTCGGAGAATGAATAAGGAGAAGATTCACCTTCTGTTTCTGCTCGGTTAGCTACTGGGGTTTGCACAACCCTACCACGGGAGTTAAACATGGTATTTGTTCTGATATGATAAGATAAAATGTGATGTTTTAGTTTATGCTATGCCAAAGGGATTTTGATTATGAATATATTTGAACTTTCGCTCTGATATTTTTTACAGCATGTTCTGACGCTACATTTTGAAAACAAATATTTTGATTCTGCATTCTGAAGGAAAATATTTTATTCTGCATTCTGAACTCTGCTTACTGAGTTGTTGATAACTCACCCCTTATCTCAAATTATTTTTCAGATAATTTTGATGGTTCTGCTGGAGAACAAGAGTAGGAGATTTTAGTTAGGGTTGTACAAGAAACCATAAAACCGACCGGGACCGACTCAAACCTGCCGCCGGAGCTCGGAACTAGCCGAAACCGGCGTAGAACCGAACCGGTCGGCCGGCGGTTAGATTTGGCCAAAACCAATGTCCAGCAGTTCGGTCCTGGTTTGATCCTGGACCGGATCACTGAACTGACCAATACTTCAAATGTTTTTTTTTTTTTAAATTATACATATATGAAACGACGCCGTTTCACTTAAGTGAGTGAAACGATGTCTTTTTGGGACTTAGTGTTTGAAAAACATATAAAGGAAACGGCACCATTTGGCTTAAACCAAACGGAGCCGTTTCACTCTAGGTTTTAAACACAGCACTCACCCTTTTTCTTCCTCGTTTCTTCACCTTCTTTCTCTCAATCTGTCTCTCTCACGGCGCGAGGCACATGCAGCCGTCTCTCTCTCAGTGTCTAACGGCGCACCTGGTCGCAACCACCTATGTCGCCATCTCTCTCTCTCTCTCTCTCTCTCTCTCTCTCTCTCTCTCTCTCTCTCTCTCTCTCTCTCTCTCTCAAATCACACCTCGCGGCTCGCGACATCATCTCTCTCAAATCGCAGTCACCTTCGTCGCCACCGAAGACGCCGACAAACCGACCGGCGTTACATCGAGACCGATGTAGACGGTTTTCTCCCCCTTCACTGACCGATTTCGGTCAAGATTCACACCATTTCAAGATATCGGTGCGGTTTCGGTTTTGGACCGAAATCGAAACCGAACCTTCGGTTTTCACCCCTAGTTTTAATGAGGTTTGATATCCGTAATGGAATAAGTGTCCGAGGGTACAAGTGCTTATTTGAAAGTCGTAGTTAGAAAACTGTTTTATATTTGGTTATTTTGATTTGATGAGTTAAGGATATTTTCGAGTTTTGGAGAGTTTTTAATTTATGTTATTGATAATTTCTTGGTTGTCCCCATGAATGAACATAAATATTTGGGTTGATTAAATGGATTAATATTTTATGGAGTTTTTTTGGATCTTATAGTTGTGTTATGGAAGTTTGATGTTAAGTATTAAGAGCTAACTCTCCGGACTTTCGGGAACGGGACGTTACAATTTATCATTGTTTGAAGGGAAAGTTACTACTCAGATTCTTGGCTTTGAACTTTTTCAAAATTGGTATTTGTGGTTTAAAAAGTTTAGAATTAGCACCTATGGTTACATTGAAGTTTCAAAATAACTGTCCCGTTAGTTTCCTAATAGAAAATGTTGATTTGGCAGTTGATCGCTATGTCATGACTAATCACAAAATGGCATGTGTCATGCAACGTACAACCAACGTTAATTTTTTTTTTTTTTTTTTAAATCATATCATGCCACGTTAATATGAACAATTAAAATTTTTTAAAAATAAGAAAAATGGAAAAATCATTTTAAAACAAATAAAATCTATACACTTAGAAAATCATCAAAATAAAATAATACAAACACAAAAAAAAATTAAAAACATTAAATTTTTATTAAAAAAAGGAAATTAAAAAACTTTATAAACTTATTTATAATAAAATAATATAAAAAAATAAAGTCACAAATGTTTTAAAAAACAACTTAATTCAAAACAAATACACATAAATACAAAAAACTATTAATTTTTAAAATACATAAATAAAAATAAATAAATAAGAAAATTGGTAAAAATTGTTATAAAGAATTAAAGAAAATAAAAATGCAATTCAGATCAACTTGAAAAAGAAATTCAAAACAATCATTAACTAATTTACTAAAAAGAGGAAAAAATAGTAGTTGGCCACCCCCGAGAGGTGGTCGTGGGTGGCTGCTGACGGTGTGAAAGGTATTTGATGGTGTCTAAAGCGTCGGGACATGCAGCATAAAGTTACACACCTCTCATACATGACAGTTAACATGCAATGCACCTAACATGTTTATAGCAGTATGCAATAATCGTAGCGGAATAAATAAACTAGTAATGGTTTGAGCGATTTAACATGTACCAAACAAGTGCTAGTAATCCCAAAAGTAGTTATTTAAAACATCCCTACAGATGTTAGGGTCCCAAAATTATGGCCCTTCAAATATCCTTAAAAAATTGTTCCACATGAAATTAAAACATTCACTTGTCTTTCTTTTCCAAAATCTTCTAAATGTCTTAAAAAAGATCCAAAATATAGCATATGATTTTTTCGGCTGCGTCGAGCCAACCTACTAACGAAGGGTCCTCGAATCTTACGGGACTCTTAGTGCTTTCCTTAACTATTGTGGACTCTTCGTGCTTAGGCTTCTCCATCTGGCTTACTGTCTTCTAGTTTTGTCACAATTTCTACCATTCTAGGAGGAATGATAGTGGAAACTATAATATTGAGACTTCAAGAAATTCCAGCAAGTTATGCGAAAAATATACACAAAAATAATATAAGCATGTAATAGGTAAACAACAACATGAAACTTTGTCAAAGCACGTCTTTCTCCCATCCAGATTCATTTTTCTCAACATTGAACTTGTAACACATAACAATTTGACAATTCTTTTTAATCACTTTCCCTTGTTCAATATTACAATGTATAGATACCTCATAGTTATTCCTATGAACCATGGGCTCCCTGCTAGTTACAGCATTACATCACCAGCCCTTTAACCAATTTTCACTATGATACGACAGTTTGTACTCCGCCTTCACCGTATTTACAATGTGTTGCACCCAATAACATTAGGCGCTACTACTTTGTTCCGGAACTCTTTAAAATGAATTCACTCAAAGTCCATTGACTATACTTCGTCAACCAAATGGTTAACCACTCTAATTTAGTCACTTTGGAGCGGACATGGGATTTGACTAGGATATTTCTCCATCCTAGCATTGGGGTCGTGTCAAAACTTGTTTAATGCACAACTCGAAACATAACATGTAATCATGACCTGTGAACTTATTATGAGATCACAGCATAATTTGTAAACTTAACATGTGATCATGGCATAACATGTGATCATATCATATAATCATACTCAACATTTGGTGAATGCAACATGTGAATGGCTTGAAACAATTAGAACAATTGTACATAAAACACATGGGCATATCATATGGTGATTCAACATGGCATCTGACAACATATACAAGGGCCAAACATGTTATCCAAGCACAATTCCAACAAGCCTATAATCAAACATATCATGAAAAATCTATCATACAATGTGATGGATACTGAGCATACAATGTAACATTTATGAACTTGCATTCATCAATCGATACACATATAAGCATTGTTTACGTAAAAACATAAAGTTGTTTTGAAATTTAGGTCTAAATGCAGACAAACAAGAAAGTTGTTAATACATGTTCTAAGTGTTAGGTTCTTGAAGGGAAATCTAATATCTAAGCATTAACCCATGCATTAAGGGGATCAAAAGTCCTAATCTTAATTCAGTTTTAGGGATCACACAACCTTCCAATCCACTCTTATTTCTCACACCCCTTGTATCACATCAATACATATGACAAAAAACCCTAGGGAGGCCTAATGAGATTGAGCTTGTCATCAAGCTTTCCCTTCGCATGGACGAAATCCCAGTGGTTGAGTGTGTGACAAGTAATTTTCGTGCATGGTTAAAAACACTAATGCTGGATGTTACTAGAGGTATAATACATCATTCTAGGTCATGTATTCCTCACTTGGTGACTTAATGTAAATATTTTATGAAAATTGTAGTGATGGTCGACTAGCGCTCAAGCATTCCAAGAGTTTTCTCCAAACAACTTTTCTTCAAGTGTTCGGGTTATGAGAGCTCTAGAGGCAAGACCATACTCGAATCGATTTCAAGCATGACCCATTCTCTCTTGGTTGAACTCATGCTTTTCCTTCCATTTTCATTCGTTGCTTTTTGCACCCACAAGATTACACCAAACACTTCTTACTTTCACAACCCAAAACCTCTAGCCTCCTGCCCCTCGGATTTTTGTGATGTGAACTAGAAGGTAAGGTTTGAGTTTCCTTATCGTGCTAGAATCCATGAGTTGCTTGGATCTTCCTACATTGATTCTTCTAGCAAGTGAGGCCTGTGTGTTGGTTGGATGGATGGAAGAATCAACTAGTGGTTCTTCCTTTGGAGGTTGGCTTGAGAATGGAGGAGGAGGAGAGGAGAAAATGTGAGGGATGAGACAATGACTGTATGGTTTCTCTTTAGGGGGTGTAATAGTGTGATATAAATGCACCCTTAATTACCCTCTCACCCACTGGTTCTCTCTCTCTCTCTATCTCTTTCTTACATTCACATGATTGCTTACCTAGAGAGTACTAAGAGCCTCATTGCATGTGTGTCATGTGTCACGCCCTCTCTCTCACCTAGTGTTAGAAGTTTTTGGAACCCTAAGTTCTTCCACTGAAAATCTCTTTTGTCTCTTGCTTTTCTTTCCTCATTTCTATTTTAAACCCTAGGAATCATGGCATGGATGCCATGTGGCATGATCCTAGTCCAAACCGTGCACCTCTTCGTCTTCTTCTTACAATTGCCTTCTAGAAATCCTAAAAGTCTTCTTACATGAATGCCAAGTGGCATTGGCTCTTAGAAAAATGAAACCTTCTTCTTCTTCATTTTTGGGAACTTAAGAGCCATCTTGCATTTTTGCCAAATGGTACTAACCGAAACTCCCCCGTATCTTCTTCATGATTGAATTTTGGAAACCTAGGAATTTCTTATCCACATGGTGCCAAGTGGAAAATTCTTGCCATTATTGAAACCATTATTCTCCCTTCATCATTGTCTCATTGAAAACATTTTCACAAGAGACACCCCTTGAATGGGTGCCATGTGGTGCCATCTCTATGCTATCTGAATCACTCCTCCCTCTCTTTTATCATTGTTTGCTCTTGAGAACTCAAAGAGTCACTGTCCCTGGTTGCCAATTGGCAAAGACCATGAGGGCGGCGCATGCCTCTTCTTTTCCCATTTATTTAAAGCTCACATCATCTTATCATTAGTGATTGGGCTAGCTGAAGCCCTAATATGATGGGTTCTCATTGTGACATGCATGGGTTTCCTTCCCTAGATCTCATAATTGATTTATTGGAACCTTAAGGAAATTGTAGCATGCCATGTTGTCCTCTTTCCCTAGATGGCAGAAAATCACATGGGCCTAAGGACTTCATGGGCTTGGGCAACTGCCTTTTTCCTAATGTAGGGTAAATAAGCCTATTTTCAAACAAGGTTCTAACTATAACAACCCTAGGTTCAATGATTCTGTAGTCACTTTGGCCCTAATAGTGACTTAACATAACCTCCAAGTCCTACCCTTCGATTGGTGTTTCACAGGCGGCTAGCCAAAGATGGTGGACAATGTCTGCCACCCGTTCATTCATAAGTTTTTTTTAATTATAATTTTTAAAATTTTTTATTGTTTTGTAAATTATTTTTATGTTTTGATTTTGTTGATTTTCTAAACTTTATAGATGATTTTTATTGATTTTTAAAAAAGTTTTTATGTTTTATTGGTCCTGTTGACAATACATTTTTAAATATCAATTGTACATAATATGACACATATTGTCTTCTTCTTGATCATTACATAGCGATTAATTGTCTCATCAGTATTTTCTGACTATGATAAAGTTATGATGTAGTAAGACTTTATTATAACCATAGTGCTAGTTCTAAACTTTGTAAACAATTGTACTGATTTTGAAGAACTACAAACCATATAGACTTGAAAAGTAGTCATTCATGCCTTCAGAAGTGCCAAGTCTACAAAAAAAAAAAAAAAACTTTAGAAATGTGAACTTACAAACTAACGTGGCTTGATATGAGACATTAGATTTACTTTAACAATAAAATATCTCACATCTATCCATGTCAGTTTGTAAGTTCATTTTTGTAAGATTTATGTATAGACCAAATATATCAATTTTTGTAATTAGGCCATTAGATTAAATAACTAATAAATATATCGTACAAAATAAATAAGAGAACCCTCTTGACATATACAGTGTTGTGATTTACACACTCCAATTTCCATTAGCCAAAAAGAGAGTCTACACTTTTTAATAAAAAGTTAAACCACACCATATAATTTACACATTCTAAAACTCTAAAATAACAAATCCTAACTTGACCCTAATTTATTTTGTACCACCACCAGCCACCTTTGGGCAATGATCACTTGAGTAGTCTTCAATTCTAAGATCTAGATAGTGGTAGCTGTGAGAACGTGGTCTCTGAGGAACTCAAGACAGACTAGCACCCAAAGCCTTACAAACTGTCATGGCTGAAGAAGGGCAGTTAGGTCACCGTCGACCAACAGTGTTTGGTCTCATTTTTTATTGGTTGAAAGTATTTTGACAATGGGTGGTGTGACGTGGTATCCATGGATGCTTGCAATCTATTGCTAGGCAGGGCATGACAATATGATTGAAGCGTGATTCACGATGGGAGTAAAAACACCTGTTCCCTTTGAATTAAAGGGAAGAAGGCCACCTTAGCACCTCGTAGGGAGGGAGCTTCTTTTGCTCTTGAGGATGAAAATGGACAAAATTTTCTGTCAAAGGCTAGATTCTTGATGGAGGCAAACAAAGAAGGCATGGTGTTTGCGTTGGCGCCATGTGATGACCATATTGGGATGGACCATGAGATGTCGCCACCAGTTTAACAGATACTATCTAAGTTTGTAGATACTCTTATGGTCGGAAGACCTTTTCCCTTTCCTTCCATCCCTGAGAGATATACAACACCAGATTGACTTGATGCCAGGATCTAGTTTACCCAACAGAGCAACATATCGCCTCAGCCTTAAGGAATCAGAAGAATTGCAATGCCAAGTGTTAGAATTGTTAGAGAGGGGCTACATCCGTGAGAGTATGAGCCCATGTGCAGTTCTCGCCCTCTTGGTACCCAAGAAAGATGGTTCATGGCGCATGTGTCTAGACAGCAGAGCCAGTAATATAATCACCATGAAGTACATATTCCCAATTCCCCGCCTCGATGACATGTTGGATCAGTTGTCGGGCTCTAAGATCTTTTTCAAAATTGATCTTAAAAGTTGGTATCACCATATACAAATACACCTTGGCGACGAGTGCAAACGGTGTTCAAGATGCAACACGGTCTCTACGAGTGGTTGGTCATGCCCTTTGTGTTATCCAACGCACCCAAAACATTTATGAGATTTATGCATAAGGTATTGCGGCCATTTATAGGAAAGTTTTCTTTGTCTACTTCGATTATATACTCATCTAGAGTTTGACGTGGGAGACACATGTAGAGCACCTTTGAGCTGTTTTCAAGACGTTATGAAAGGAGTGTTTGTTCATCAACCGGAAGAAGTGCTCATTTTTTGCCACTTCTGTTACCTTCGATGGATTTTTTGTCTCTACAGATGGTGTCCACGCAGATCAATCCAAAGTAGAAGTCATTTTAGAGTGGTAAACACCCAAGACCCTACACGATGTGTGAAGCTTCCATGGATTGGCCTCATTTTATCTACGATTCATTTGCAATTTCAGCACTTTAATCACTCTAATTACTCCCATTACAGAGTGTTTGAAGGGGTGGTCATTCCAGTGGTCCGAGGAAGCAGAGACCAGTTTCTGGCTGGTAAAGTAGAAGATGACTGAAGCACCACTTCTGGCACTCCATGATTTTGAGAAGATCTTCTAGATGAATTGTGATGCTTCCAGGGTGGGTATTGGTGGAGTCCTGAGTCAAGAAGGACGACCAGTTGCTTTTGTCATTGAGAAACTATCAGGATCAAAGAAAAACTACTCCATGTACTACTTGGAGTTCTACGTCATTGTACGATTCTTGAAACATTGGCGACACTACTTTGTACAAAAGGCGTTCATTCTAATTAATAGCCATGAGGCGGTTAAGTACATCAACAGGCAACACAAGTTGAGTAGATGACATGCCAAGTGGGTCGCCTATCTGCAAGAGTTCACGTTCTCGCTAGGCACCAATTGGGGAGCTTGAACCAGGTTGCGGATGCTTTAAGTCGACGCGTGGCACTCCTCACCATGATTAGTACCTGAATGGCGGGCTTTGACACTTTCAGAGATTTGTACGCCAAATATTCGTCCTTTGGAAAGATTCTTATGGAAGTAACTAAGGGTAGGAAAAGTGATTTTCTTTTGCACGACGGTTTTTTGTTCCATTGCCTACAGTTGTGTTTGCCAGACTATCCCTGAGAGAGCACATTATATGAGAATTACATGGCGAGGGGCACTTTCGGCGAGAAAAGACTTTGGCTTTGATCGCTGCAGATTACTACTGGCCAAAGTTGACCAATGATGTGACACGATACGTGTCGAGATGTTTCGTGTGCCAAAGAGCAAAGGGATCGCTCACCAATGATGGCCTATACACTCCATTACCTGTACCTGATGGTCCGTGGCTTGACGTCAGTTTGAATTGTCTTTGGTTTACCCAAGACCCAACACGCCATGGATTCAGTCTTCATCGTGGTCGACCAATTTTCTAAGATGTCACATTTTGTAGTTTGCAGAAAGACCATGGACGCCACCCAGATCGCTCACCTTTATTTCATGGAGATTACTCACTTGCATGGTGTTCCTCAGTCTATCACCTCAGACCAGGAAACAAAGTTTATGAGTAATTTTTGGAAGAATTTGTGGGAAGAGCTCGGAAGCTGAACTCTAGAAGTGCCTACCACCCCCAAACGGACGGGCAAACTGAGGTGGTGAATTGACGTTTGGGCAACCTCTTAAGAAGTTTGGTGGGTACTACGCCAAAATAGTGGGACCTCGCCTTATCACAGGCCGAGTTTGTTACAACTGATCCAAGAGCCAGACTACTCGATTGAGTCCATTTGAAGTTGTGTACAATCAGAATCCACTGGGTGTCCTTGATTATGCCCTTGTCCCACGGATTGGTTTCCTAAAATTTAAGGTTGTGGAGATGGCAAAGCACATTCGGGGAGTGCACGACCAAGTCAAACAAGCAATTCAGGTGAGCAATACAACGTACAAGGTTCAAGCTAATAGTTGTTGCCGCCAGGTACTTTTTGATGTTGGAGATTTTGTTTGGGCTGTACTAACCTGTTATTGTTTTCTTGTTGACGAGGACAATAAGTTGAAGGATAGGAAGATTAGACCTTGTGAAGTTCTAAAAAAGATCAACTACAATGCATAGACTACGTCTTCCCAGTCCTGTGAGGACTTCGGGTTGATTCAATGTCAAACACCTCAACCCTTGCTTTGTCGATGATGGCATGAACTCGAGGGCAAGTTCTTTAGCATAACTCCTATTTTGTTTCGTCCGTTGTTTAACTAGCCATCAGAATAATCTCTTATTGTCAATTTTCCTGGTGTGAATTATTATCCATTTTCGTGGCTGGTGGTAGAGGTCGTGGTCAACGTGGATAGGTTCCGAATTAGGAAGTCCCTCCCCACGATCGTAGTGTACAGTACGCGATGATTGTAGATTTGCAGAGGCAAATAGCAGAATTAACCTAGCGTCTAAGGCAGAAAACCTAGAGGGTCAAACTTATGATCAAGAGTCTAATCCAGTTTTGAGAACCCATATCACAATCATGCTCCTTTTTGAGAGTATTGTGGTAGGGGGAGCGAGATGGAGACATAGGCTTTAGAGTGGATCTACCATAATTTTTTGGTAATCTGCAGGCAGAGGGCTTCAAATTGATGTTCCAGATCATATGAAAGTGAAACTAGTAGCCATGAAACTAAAGGGTCGAGTGTCTGCCTGGTGGGAGCAGTTGCAACGATCTCGGGAGCAAGATTGGTGATTGGGAGAAGATGAAGAAAAAGATGAAGGATCACTTTTGTCCTTTCAGATATACTCAAACCTTATTTCAACGACTTTACACTCTAGGTAGGGAATGAAATCTGTTGATGAGTACACCGAGAAGTTCTATTAGTTGGTGGCCCGAAATGATGTTTCCAAAACTGAAGAGCAATTGGTGGCACATTATTTGGGTGGTTTACGGAAACCTTTACAGGTCGTCGAATTTGAGCTATTAATGACTAATTTCTCAGTTGGGCGAGAAGACTTATTCCTCGGTTGGGCAAGGAGAAGGGGCGACATTAGTATTTTAACTATAACTTTGGCTACAGGTGTCAGAATCGCACATATGACCACAATCCAGAAAGCTCTCTTCGGCACGCACGTTGTGATCACCATGCTTGTCGATCCCAAAATTAACCGTTTTTCCTTCTGAATCGTCACTTTTAGTTAATTCTTCAATTTTTGGTGAATTTTATTTTATGGTAACGTTTATCTTTGGTAACAATTTTATTCTAGATTCTTAGGCTAAATTTTAACCAAAGTCATCTTATTCCGTATTCCATTATTAAGCCTTAATTACAATTTTGCCATTTTTTGTTATCTATTTAAGCCTGGCTAGTGGGTTTCAGAAGATCATCATTGAATTATTTTATAGTAAAACCCTAATCTCAGAGTTTATCTTTCTTTGCGATTTTTCTCAATCTCAATCTTTAACTTTCGTCCATTGTTTAACTAGCCGTCAGAATAATCTCCTATTCTGCCCGGCGTCAATTGGCATTAGAGCTTTAGCGTTTTCTTAGGGTGAATTATCGTCAGTTTTCATGGCTGGTGGTAGAGGCCGTGGTTGACAAGGATGGGTTCCAAATGAGGAAGTCCCTCCCTACAATTGTAACGTATAGGACGCGATGATTGTAGATTTATAGAGGCAAATAGAAGAATTATCCTATCATCTAGAGGCGCAAAACCTAGAGGCTCAGACTTATGATCAAGAGTCTGAATCCAGTTTTGAGAATGCGTATCACGATCGTGGTCCTTTAAGGAGTACTGTGGTAGGGAGGAGCGAGGTGGAGACCATAGCTTCAGAGTGGATCTACCAGAATTTTCTGGTACTCTATAGGCGGAGAGCTTTATTGATTGGTTGCACAAAGTGGAACGTATCTTTGAATACAAGGATGTCTGTGATCATATGAAGGTGAAATTAGTCACCATCAAGCTGAAGGGCCGAGCATTTGCCTGGTGGGAGCAATTGACGCGATCTCAAAAGAGACAAGGTTAAACTAAGATTGGCGACTGAGAGAAGATGAAGAAAAAGATGAAGGGTCACTTTTTGCCCTTCAAATATACTCAGACCTTGTTTCAGGGACTTCTCACACAGAGGCAATGAATGAAATCCGTTGATGAGTACACCGATGAGTTCTATTAGTTGGTGGCCCAGAATGATCCTTTCGAAATTGAAGAGCAATTTGTAGCACGTTATTTGGGTGGCTTGCGGCAACCTTTACAGGACGTCCTCGTCCTTCACTCACTGTGGGCTATTTTTGAAGCCTATCAAAGTGCTCTAATTGGAGAGAAACAA
This sequence comes from Juglans regia, assembly GCF_001411555.2. Classification (NCBI taxonomy): domain Eukaryota; kingdom Viridiplantae; phylum Streptophyta; class Magnoliopsida; order Fagales; family Juglandaceae; genus Juglans; species Juglans regia. Next base: position 15,495,337 of record NC_049905.1, on the reverse strand, counting down.
CAAACCCGGCTACCTGTGCCAAGGGGCGATTAGAACACATGGGGGTTCCGTTCGCAGGAGACTTGTCCTACTCCACGGTCCACTCAAGGTTTGAGTTCGAACACAATTATTCGATACTTTAGATGCTGGGAGCCCGGCCATAGGGCGACAAAATGCTTAAAGTGTACCAACCTAAAAGGGGAAAAACCTTCTGATCAATGAAGACGACACAAAGGATGTTGAAAGCATGGGAAAACCAATCTATGACGAAGATGGCGAGGAAGGGGATCTCTTGCATGTATATGGTAACGAGATCCTTGTCGTCAGAAAGAGTTTACTAACTCCCAAGGGTGATTCGGGCGAGGACTGGTTGATGACTAATATATTTCACACTACCTGTATTATTTTCGAGAAGGTGTGCAAATTGATCATACATAGTGGTAGATGTGAGAACAAGATCTCCGGGGAAGTAGTTCAAAAGTTGCAACTCAAGACAAACCAACACCCGAAGCCATATAAACTGTTGTGTTTCATCGCCAAGTGCTAGAATTGTTAGAGAGGAGCTACATCCATGAGTGTATGAGCCCATGTGCAGTTCCCACCCTCCTGGTACCCAATAAAGATGGCTCATAGTGCATGTGTGTGGATAGCAGAGCCACTAACAGAATCACTGTGAAGTATAGATTCCCAATTCCCCATTTGTATGACATGTTGGATTAGTTATCAGGCTCTTATATCTTTTCCAAAATTGATCTTAAAAGTGGGTATCACCATATCCGAATACGCCTTGGCGACTAGTAGTAGACGGTACTCAAGACGCAACACAGTCTCTATGAGTGGTTGGTCATGCCCTTTGGGCTATTCAACACACTCAGTACATTTATGAGATTTATGCATCAGGTATTGCAGCCATTTATGGAAAAGTTTGTCATCATCTACTTCGATGATATCCTCATCTATAGTCCAACGTGGGAGACACATGTAGAGCACCTCCGAGCTATTTTTGAGACGTTATGAAAGGAGTGTTTGTTCGTCAACCGGAAGAAGTCCTCATTTTTCGCCACTTCTGTTACCTTCGTTGGATTTGTCGTCTCTACAGATGGTGTCCACACAAATCAATCCAATGTAGAAACCATTTTAGAGTTGCCAACACCCAAGACCCTACACGATGTAGGGAGCTTCCATGAATTGGCCTCCTTTTACTGACGATTCATCCGCAATTTCAACACTCTAATCACTCCCATTATAGAGTGCCTAAAGGGGCGATCATTCCTGTGGTCCGAGGAAGCAGAGACCAGTTTCTGGCTAGTCAAGCAGAAGATGACTGAAGCACCATTTCTATCACTCCCTGATTTTGAGAACATCTTTTAGGTCAATTGCGATGCTTCCGAGTTGGGTATTGGTGGCGTCCTAAGTCAAGAAGAACGACCAGTTACTTTTGTCAGTGAGAAACTATCAGGATCAAAGAAAAACTACTCCATGTATGACTTGGAGTTCTACGCCATTGTACAGTCCTTGAAACATTGGCAACACTATTTTGTACAAAGGACTTCATTCTGATTAATGAGCATGAGGTGCTGAAGTATATCAACAGGCAACACAAGCTAAGTAGACGACATGCCAAGTGGGTCGCCTATCTGCAAGAGTTCACATTCTGGTTGAGGCATAAATCGGGGAGCTTGAACCGGGTTGCGGATGCTTTAAATCGACGCGTGACACTCCTCACCACCATTAGTACCAGAGAGGTAGGCTTTGACACTTTCAAGGATTTGTAAGCGAAATTTCCATCATTTGAAAAGATTCTTAAGGAAGTAACTGATGGTAGGCGAAGTGATTTTCTTTTGCACGAAGGTTTTTTGTCTCTTCACCTATAGTTGTGTATCCCATATTGTTCCTTGAGAGAGCACATTATACGAGAATTACATTGCGAGGGGCACTTTGGGCAAGAAAAGACTTTGGTTTTGATTGTCGCATATTACCACTAGCCCAAGTTGACTAGTGATGGGGCACGATACGTGGCAAGATGTTTCGTGTGCCAAAGAGCGAAGGGAACCCTCACCAATGTTGGCCTTTACACTCTATTAGCTGTATCTGATGGTACATGGCTTGACATCAATATGGATTTTGTCTTAGGTTTACCCAGGATCCAATGCACCATGAATTCAATCTTTGTCGTGGTCGACCGATTTTCTAAGATGGCCCATTTTTTAGCTTGCAGAAAGTTCATGGATGCCACCTGGATTTTAAGGATATTGCTCGCCTACATGGTGTTCCTTGGTCTATCACCTCAGATCGGGATACAAAGTTTATGATTAATTTCGGAAAGAGTTTATGGAAAGAGCTTGGAATGAGGCTGAACTTTATTAGTGCCTACCACCTCCAAAATGGACTGGCAAACCGAGGTGGCGAATTGAAGTTTGGGCAATTTTTTGAGAAGTTTGGCGAGTACTAAGCCAAAATAGTGGGACCTTGCCTTATCATATGCAGAGTTTGCTTAAAACCAATCCAAGAAGTGGACTACTCGATTGAGTCCATTTGAAGTTGTGTATGGTCAGAATCCACTGGGTGTCCTTGATTTGGCCCCTATTGCACGGATTGGTCGCCTGAATGTTAAGGCCGAGGAGATGGTAGAACACCTTTAAGGAGTGCATGACCAAGTCAAACAAGCAATTCAGGCAAGCAATGCACAGTACAAGGTTCACGCCAATAATTGTCGCTGCTAGGACACTTTTTTATGTTGGAGATTTTGTTTGGGCTGTACTAACCTGTGATCGTTTTCCTATTGGCGAGTATAAGAAGTTGAAGGATAGGAAGATTCGACCTTGTGAAGTTCTCCAAAAGATCAACGAAAATGTATATAGACTACGTCTTCCCAGTCATATGAGGACTTCAGATGTGTTCAACGTCAAACACCTCAACCCCTGCTTTGTCGACGATGGCGTGAACTCAAGTGCGAGTTCTTTCCAACTTGGGGAGGCTGATGCAGGGGATTCAAGTCCGAATCTGAGTCCGATGAGATTCAGCTGACAAATGCAACATTAAAAGCACTGAGCTACTTTGAGAAGGTAGACCAACGCCAAACCTGGGAGGAGATGAGTATTCCTAAGATTCGGGTGTGAAGCGGCAGATTTGGGCGAGAAGCAGTATTCATCGGATTGGGGCGAGTAACGACTTATTTCTCAGTTAAGCGAGAAGACTTATTCCTCAGTTAGGCGAGGAGAAGGGACGACATTAGTATTTTAACTATAACTTTGACTATGAGTGCCAAAATCCCGCATATGACACCAATCCAGAAAGCTCTATTCGACGCGCACGCTATGGTCACCACACTTTACCTGGTGGGCCCCTTGTTGACCCCCAAATCAGCTATTTTTCCTTCCGAATCGTCACTTTTAGTAAATTCTTCCATTTTTGATAAATTTTCTTTTAATGGTAATATTTATATTTGACAACAATTTTATTTCCGATTCTTACGCTAGATTTTAACCATAGTTATCTTATTCCGTATCCTATTGTTTGGCCTTAATTACAATTTTTTCATTTTTCGTTAGCTATTTAAGTCCGACTTGTGTGCTTTAGAAGATCATCATTGAATTATTTTATAGTAAAACCATAATCTCAGAGTTTATTTAAGGGTTTTTCTCCGTTTGTGATTTTTCTTAATCTCAATCTCGAACTTTCGTTTGTTGTTTAACTAGCCGTCCGAATAATCTCCTATTGTGTCTGGCGTCAAAAGAATATCATTGAAAATATACATAAAAAAATAATTTGGTTAGAACGAAGGAAATAACGGCCATGTTGTATAAAAATAAACCTATTCGAAAAGTGCACGTTATAAATTATGGTAATTAAAATAAAATATATTTTATTTGATTAGAAAATATAGTGTAACTAGTAGATCTACAAAATATAATGAAAAGAATTTAGTTAAAAATAATAATAATAAAAGTTAAAAATAAATAATAGTTTATTATTATATAGAGTTTAGATGAATAATCTAATGTGAAATTAGATTTTAAATAGTTAGTATATGTAAAAGATAAAGAGTATGACACTAGAAAAATTTTAGTTAGTAAGATAGTCAAACTGATGCTAATGTTTTTCTTGGAGGGTATAAATAAACCTTTTACACGGATATCTTGTTTTAATCATGGCTTGAAAAAAGGGTTTGATTTACGGCGAATTGGTCTGAAACTGAACTGCTTTAATGAATTTTTGAATCGTTTATTGAACTATTTTAAGTTACGTTTAAATATTGAATTGAGTTGAATTGAGATAATAAAATATTATTAGAATATTATTTTTTAATATTATTATTATTTTAAAATTTTAAAAAATAGAATTATTTATTATATTTTGTGTTAGAATTTAAAAAAATTATAATAATAAATTGAGATGAATTGAGAGAGATTTAGTAACTAAACGAAACAGACCGATTTAGAGCACTGGCATTGACTTAGCCAAATGCTAGTGCTCAGTCAAATATAAAGAATTTGTGGGTAAATTTACTGGCATTGGATTAGCCATAACATCTTCATCCGAATTTTGATCTACAATCATTCTTCAAATTCATATTTGAAGAATACTGTAACTCAGTCATTTTATTTTTTAATTAATATTTCTCACCAAACACACTTCTTCTTTCTCCATTTCGTTTCTTTCCCACCATTTCTCTTCTCTCTCCACTTCAGTTTCTTTCCTACGGATAAAAAATTTTACATTTCCCTTTTCATTCCCCATCTCCATAAGCAACTCAGTCCAAGATAACCCACTTCTTCCTCGTCGCCAGCTCCTCCTTCGTATTGCTCACGCCAAAGCCCATTCTCACAGGTGAGTTTTCTCTTACTCTCTTTCTCTTCATTTTTCATGTTCTTGATTGAAAATTTCTTGTGTGAAATTTGAATGAAATTCGTAAGTGAAATTTGGGTGAATCTAGGTTGAGCTTAACGGCTAAAATTTGGGTGAAATTTGTTGGAGTTAGTGGGTTGGTGGGAATTAAAGATGGGTCGTGGTCCATGGCTAAAACAGAGTAAGGACCTGGGGTTTGTGTTGGTGGGAATATTGCCAGGTCTCTTCTGTTATGATTCCTAAGTTGTCCATGCTCTCTATTAGCTCTCGATATTCTATAGGTCTGAGGTCCATTGCTTTCCTAAAGTGAATATTGGAATCTTCCTTCATCTTTGATGTCCCCTAGCGCTTAGTCATATCAGGTGTAAGAACCTGGGGTTTGTGTTGGTGGGAATACTACTAAAGAGTAAGGACCAGAGTAAGAATATTGCTAAAGAAATTCAAATATGATAAATGATATTGAACAGTAACGTAGTCCATGGCTGAAACAGAGTAAGACCTAGGGTTTGTGTTGGTGGGAATACTACAAAAGAGTAAGGACCAAAATACTGAACAATAACTATATCACTTAATACCCATAATATTAAATTCAATCGTTAAGAAAGACATATGCCCTTAAGATATACTCTGGAACGTAGTTATTACAATCCTAATCTAGATCATAAATCTTACAATCTTATAAATCTTATAAAGAAAAAGATATTAACAAGAATCTTAATACTTGGGGCATATTGTTTTAAATATTTACTGAATTTGTTTTGTTACAGGAAGAAACTTATTGAAGTCAATGGTCAAATGACTACCTAATTATTTGAGTCAAAACAATTATTACATATTGAATGAGTTCAATTTTCTTTTGCAACATAGAAACATTCCGAAAGGGAGCTCGTTTGTTTTCAGAGATGAGATGAGATGAGTTGAGATTAAAATTAAAAAATTGAATAAAATATTGTTAGAATATATTTTTTAATATTATTTTTGTTTTGAAATTTGAAAAAGTTGAATTGTTTATTTTATTTTATGTGGAGATTTGAAAAAATTGTAATGATGAGGTGAGATGAGATGAGATGAGATGAGATGTTTCCTGAAAACAAACAAAGCCTCAAGCTCAGATTAATTTTTCTTTATGAGTAGAAGATATTAGATATAGCAATGTTTCAGCACCAAGGGCAGATGTGGATTTTTCTCAGATTTCAACACCGTATACTAGATAATTGTGTTTTTGATTTTGTTGGAAACTGGAACTTAATAGTTCACATTTGATGAGCATGGAAACTGTATAAATTTAGGAAAAGCAAATGAGGGTATTGTACTGGAAATATGTAGACTCCTCTTTGCATAAAAGATTAGTAAATAATAAAAATAATGGTTGTAAATATCAATATATTTCTTTCCCAATGATGAACATCATGTGTTTTTAGATTAGTGATCTTACTGCATGTGTTTTTAGATTAGTGATTGCACAGGTTGTGATAACGTGGGCAACAACTATATGTATCCATGAGCTGAATGTTTGCCTTTGTTTTCAAAGACTACATTTGATATGGTTGTTCATTGAATTAATGTTTGCCTTTTTACTCATTATCTACATATAATCTACGTCTGATTTTGTACAATAATAATCTCTTTAAGGATGGACGCCACATTTGATGAAGATCTCTTCTTCACCACCCTATTGGAAAGTGGTGAACAAGGTATCTCCAACACTCTAATGGGTAGCAATAATGATAATGTTGTACTCCAACCAACACGACTGGAAGGTGAAAAAAGGCCACCTAGTAAGAAATCTGCACGAGATGTGTCTTTCACCGTAGAGGAGGACAACCTCCTCGTGTCGGGTTGGCTCAACGTTAACATTGATTCTATTCGAGGAACTGACTAAAAATCTACACAAATGTGGGATAGAATATTGGATTATTACAATGAGTATAAGAAATCTAGCAATCCAGAACGTTCTGTTGTGTCACTGACCAATCGATGGTCGGTGATCAAAAAATGTACAAATAAGTTTTGTGCTGCTATAGCCCAAGTAGAATCATTGCATTCAAGTGGTGCAACGGAGCAAGACAAGGTATAAATTTCGAACTATTTCAAATATGCAAATTATTTAGAGAAATTATATTCTCACATTCTCCCTTGGCATATTTAGATTGAAAAGGCCAAAATCATGTATAGAGAGATTGAGAAATCCAGCTACACCATGGAACACTGTTGGTGTCTATTGAGACACCAACCAAAATGGCAGCAACATGTGTCAATGTTGTCAACAAGAAGGAAACTACCTGGGAAACGTTTAGCTATTGCAGACTCGACTCCAGTAGGAGACAACACAGTAGGTGAGAACGTTGAGGTCATTATTGAGAGACCTCCAGGCAAGAAGACTGAGAAAAAAAGGGAGAGAATGAGGAGGGCTACGGAAGCTTCAGACTCTGAATTTCATGCCTCCTTAACTCAGATACACGAGGATAGAGTCATGTTCATGCGGGAGAGAAGGCAAGAGGCCATCAAAGCGAACTCTGATAGGTCTGAATTAGTATCTGAAAAGAAGAGGAAGACCGATATGAAGATAATAAAATTGGATCTTGCTGGTATGAATGCAATGCAGCGAGAGTATTTCCAAAATCTTCAAAAGGAAATTTTTGAGGAATCTAAGAGGCGGTTTTCGTCTACATCTACATCTCCATCTCCATCTCAACCTTTCAGAGGTGTGTAGTCATTTATTGTCTATATTTTGGGTTGTTGTTATCTATTTAATATTATAATAAAACACTTTTTAGCTAGTTTTAGTGGCTGGGCAGCCACTATGTGCATAGGAAGTGCTGTATTTTAGGCTGTGATGTGGGCACTGTTGTTGTTATATTTTGCGTATTGCTGTAATGTGGGCCTCATGGGTACTGCTGCTGTTATATTTTGTGGGTAACAACTATATGTGAAATAAACTTCTTGGTTTTGTGCTAATTTTTATAAATTTTGAGGAGCAACTATATGTTTCTGTTGTTATATTTTTTAGGTTGTTGTATGTGGTCAGCAACTATGAGCTGCTGTTATGTGCGTGCTGCATCTTCTTAAGCTGATGTTATGTGTGGGCAGCAATAGTGGTCAGCAACTATAAGCTGACTAGTGCTTCTTTTTGAGTTGTCAGTTCTTTTTATCTCTTTGTAAAACTTGTGATTTGATTTGTAGTTGTCTTGAGAAGTTTTGTTTGAAGTTGTGATTTTATTTTATCTGTAAATTTTGGACAACAATTATGTAAGTGCTGAAAGTATAGATTGTTGGATTGTAAACAATAGTGGTAGTATTTAAATGATAATAGCAGTAGCACAACTTGTTGCTCAACTAAAAATGCTTGTGGGAGAGAGTTGTGAAAATAAAAAAGAAAATAATTATTGAGGTTTGTTGGGAATAGCTAGAGATTATGAAAAAATAAATAAATTAAAAAAATTATAGAAATTAAAAAAAATTATATTAAAAAATATATTTAAAAAATAATAATATTTTATTATTATAGAGAATGAAATAGCTAATTCAATGTGAAGTGAGAGTTTTGAGTCATTAGTTAAAAGCCAAAAAGTCATCATATTAGCCAAATTTTGACTTGGAGATAGCTAATCCAATGTGAATGCTGGCGGATTCTAGCCGATTTTAGACCGCCGATTCAAAATTGAATTTATTTTTAAATTGTATATGATTTTTTTTTTATAATTTCTTTCTAAAAAATACAATAGAACTTTTAGGGCGTTTGGATTCGCAAGTTATCTCAGTTCATCTCAGCTCATCTCAACTCATCTCACTACTATTCATTACTATTCAACAACTTTAACTCATAAATCTCACTACTATTCACAACTCATCTTATTATTATTCACAATCAATCTCAACTCATCTCATCTCAAGTTATTTCAAGTCATATTCGAATCCAAACATCTAAGGGCAGGATTGGGGCATAAAACAAAACACAAAATTCTCATCTGATCTCATCTCATTATTACACATTTTTCAAATCTCCATACAAAATATAATAAACAATTCAACTTTTTCAAATTCCAATACACATTTTTCAAATCCCAAAACAATAATAATATTAAAACTTAATATTTTAAACTTCAAAACAAAACACAAAATTCTCATCTCACTCCCCAAACCTACCCTAAGTCTCTTAATTTTCCTTCTATTTATGGTACCACACGTGCGAAAGGATTATTAAAAGCTTATCATATTAACAACAACATCGGACGAGAATCCGACGAGGTTTGCGTTGGAAGCCTCCAGATTGTGGCTAAGCAGCGACTTAATTGATCTATAAAGATTGGTATATCTTTCGGTTAAAGCTTCCTGAAAACTTGAAAGAATTTCTTTCATTTGTTACTTTTTCTTTTGTACTCTAGCTTCACATTTACTATCCTAAACCCTAAGCTTCCGTGGGAAATTTCTTATAATGTTTGTATTCATCGATCCATCACACAACTTTTATTTTGCTGATAAATTTTTCTGTGGGGTTGCAATGCTTAGGGTTTCGCTAAGCTTGTTTCTGGTTTTCTGTTATCTTGGATCTTCATCGAGTTCAATCCATGGCAGACGGGAACGAGGATAATCAATGCAAGAGTCCAATGGTATCAACCGATGTTAGTGTATCCACCGGTAATATTAATGCAGAAACTCTTAAATGTTTAAAATTTTGATTGTTTCTGAAATAATAAGACATCAAAAGAACACTTTGATGATGTTTATTTGCTTCACTGCTGTAGTTTTTGGCTGATCGCAACTCACTCGTCTAATTGTTTTTACATTGCCATATCTATGTTTTCTTCTTAGCAATCCAACTTGTTCCTATTTCCTCTTTTTTCTTTTGACAGGAATCTATTAAGCTGAGCTTTCTTTTTGTTCTAACTTATATAGTTGTTTTTTTTTTTTTTTTATTGTAGATGATATTATTGAAAAATACTTAATTCTTAATTCTAATTTCATCAGTATGATTTCAAATGAAACTTCATGTGGAGTGACGTCTCTGGTCTTCTTATTGTTGGTACCCCTATGATTGGTCTCGTTAGAATGATTACTTTTATATTCTGATTGACAAACGCTAGTACCCAGGTTGATTTTCTCTGGAGCTGATGTCTTTCAAATTCTTAGATAATGCATTTCTTTGATTTCTTTTAATGCTTTGCTATTGAAGTTTTTAAGTACTGCGTGTAGAAGTTTTTCTTTTTACCTATAAAAAAATATTTGTATTTTTTTTTTTTAAATCTTGATGTAGCAGATAAAATTAAAGAGAGGTGTACAGACCAGAGAGAAGCCCATGTGGGGGAGCCTAAATGTGTTATGTGTGGCCGCTATGGAGAGTATATATGTGCTGAGACAGATGATGATATTTGCAGTTTGGAATGTAAACAAGCCCTACTATGCAGGGTTGTCAACTCACAATCGTTAGTTGGTATCCAAACTCCTCAAATATTACCTGCAACTGATGAGTGTTTTTATGTTAGAGAGAACAGTAACTCAGGATCTCAGTCTTTAACTATGGATGAGACTAAGTCGCTTAGAAGCAAACTTGAAATTCAGGTGAGGGGTGAATTGGCTGTGGCACCCATCTTATCATTCTCTTCATGTAATCTTCCTCAGAGGCTTCTTCAAAATATAGATGCAGCAGGATATGACATGCCCACACCTGTGCAGATGCAAGCAATCCCAGCTGCTTTGATAGGCAAAAACCTTCTTGTTTCGGCTGACACGGGCTCTGGGAAAACAGCTTCCTTTCTCATTCCTATTGTTTCTCATTGTGCAAATATTCGCCTTGAGAGGTCCTCAAACCGGAAAAATCCATTAGCAATGGTTCTAACACCAACTAGGGAGCTCTGTATACAGGTTGAAGAACATGCCAAGTTACTTGCAAAGAGTTTGCCTTTCAAAACTGCACTTGTTGTTGGTGGTGATGCTATGGCTGGTCAACGACATCGCATTGAGGGAGGAGTGGAACTAATCATTGGAACTCCAGGGAGGCTTATTGATCTTTTATCCAAGCATGATATTGAACTAGAGGATGTAAAGATATTTGTACTGGATGAGGTGGATTCCATGCTTCAAAGGGGTTTCCGAGATCAGGCCATGCAAATCTTTCAGGCTCTATCGCAACCGCAGGTCTTGATGTATTCAGCAACAATCTCACAAGAGGAAGTAAAGATGGCTAGCACTATGGCAAAAGATATTGTTTTCATCTCTGTTGGCAAGCCTAACAGACCAAGTAAGGCTGTGAAGCAGCTAGCTATCTGGGTTGAGTCAAAGAATAAAAAGCAAAAGCTTTTCGACATTTTAATCAGTAAGAAGCATTTTATGCCACCTGTTGTGGTGTATGTTGGTTCGAGAGTTGGGGCAGATCTCCTATCTAATGCAATTACAGTCAGCACTGGGATGAAAGCTTTATCAATCCATGGGGAAAAGACCATGAAGGAGAGGAGAGAAATCATGCGGTCGTTTTTAATGGGAGAGGTTCCTATTCTTGTGGCCACTGGGGTTTTGGGTCGTGGTGTTGATCTCTTGGCTGTGAGACAGGTAATAGTGTTTGACATGCCTAATTCCGTCAAGGAGTACATCCATCAGATAGGGAGGGCGTCCAGATTGGGAGAGGAGGGTACAGCAATTGCATTTGTGAATGAAGAAAATAAGAATATATTTCCAGAGCTGATTAAAATCTTAAAATCTGCTGGAGCAGCTGTACCTCGGGAGCTTGTTACTTCACGATATGCAGCTGGTTCATTCTCTAGTGGCAAGGGCCAGAAAAGGAGAAAGCATGGCTGCTGAAGTCTCAATTGCCTTATCTATTTTCTGGCTTCAAGTCAACTTGTTGGAAATATTTAATGAGTCACACAGACAACTTCTCATAGGATAAGGCAAAACGAAACTTGTGGACTCACTGAATACTGAATAGCCGCATAATGCTGATAGCACTCTCCAATGCTAATATAATTTTGTTGTGCAGTTGTGGCAAAAAGTACATAGAACCAGTCCCATCCTGCTTGTACTCAGAGTACAGCCAAAAACTACTTTGATTTGCAGTCTAGAAATCAGATGTTGGACATAGGTTGTGAAATTCGAGGGATTCTTATGGTTTGTAAATATGCTGTCCTGGGAAATGTTTGTTTGCATGATGAAGTGAACAGAGTGCATATTGGAGCACTATTTTGAATTACTGAGGGCAGTGAGCAATTTCTATTGGATTTGTGTATTAAGAAGAAAATGACGCACGCCCCTTTCTCTGGTTGCCAAAAGGTATGCTGAACAGTATTCTGTACAATGGGTCTACGAGTTTTTTCATAGCATGAGAGACAAATTTCAAAGTAAGATTCTTGCCGTCTTGAGCATATCCGGTCTAAACGAAGAGCTTTAACAGACATTAGTGGTCTGTTATTTTTTTCCATTTTCAACTGAGAACTGTGATTTTTTTTTTTTTTTTCCTGGTAATTGCCATACAATCTCTATTCTAGTATCCCTACATTTTAACTGTCATAAACTAGAATGCAGGTTATTCTTTTTGTCTGAAATTTTTCGAAAATTGTTGGGAATCTAGGGTACGTAGACAGATCTGATATAAGAATTCAGACCTGATATGATTAGAGCTACTTTTTATTTTTGGACATGCTGGACCACAAAATAAAAGAGTAGGAATAACTACCTACTTTTTATGACGACCTACTTTCCACGGGAAAATGTTTTATCTTTGGAGAAATTATTATTGGGACTCGTCTGGATAGTAGGATAAGATGAGATGATTAAAATATTTTTTAATGTTATTATTATTTTAAGATTTAAAAAAAATTGAATTGTTTATTATATTTTATATGAGAATTTGAGAAAATTATAATGATGAGATGAGATGGGTTGAGAGTATTTCTGTATTCAAACGAGACCTTAATTTTTCTTTATGTAACTTCACAAAACATAAATGAAAACAGTATTTCATCAAATAGAACAAATTTCTCTAAAAATTCCAAAACTCTTAGAAATATAACTACAAAATTAACTAACATATAAAAGTGCCTAAATCCAGCCGCATTAGATAACCGATCATAACATAACAATTCGAAAAGTCGAATATTTTGTCCCAACACTCACAGAAAGTCTTATACGTTCATAGAAACCCTCCTTTTTCATTCTCTACTAGTAATGACCAGAATAAAGCATTGGAGAATGAGAACTTTATAGAAAAGAAAAATTACGTCAGCAAGAATAGCCTACTCTTTTGCGAGTCCAATGATCTTCAGGATTTACTTGCTGATTGCGAAGATAAATAGATAAATGGAAAAATAAAGATTGAGATGTGGTCTCGAGTTGTGAATGTGTTTGAGAATGTTAAGAGATTTTTTTTTTTTTTTTTTTACCAGTGAGAATTTTAAGAGATGTTTTTTCATACTGTAAGAAGTCTATTTATATATTTATTTATGTAATTTATAAAAGCATTTGGGTTGTGGGTTAAATAAATGAGTACTGCTACTGAGTCATCTGAAACTTATCACTCAGATGACCTTCTTGACGTGGCACTATCATATAGTGTCACGTGGTTTATCGAAAAAATACAAAAAATTATATTCAAATGAAAAGAGCGTCCAAAAATACAAAAAAATGAAAACTAAAACTCTAGGTTTTCTCTATCCCTTTTGTGTGTGTTTTTAATTTTTTTAATAAATCATGTGGCATCACATGGTGGTGTCATATTAAGAGGGTCATATGAGCAGTAAGTTTTATATGTTCAAGTAGCATTATTTTAAATAAATATAAGACCACAAGGCGTTTGGGGGCACCAATGGTGTCAAGAGGACTAAAGGCCATGTTTGGTCTGCAGAAGGACCATTCCATAAGCATTCTCACTGGATTAACAATTCCAAAAGTCAAAATTTGGCTAATATGTCACTTTTTATTTTTGGCTAATCACTCAAAACTTAAATTCCACATTAGATTAGCTATCTCACTCTCAATAATAATAATATTATTATTTTTTGTTTACATTTTCATAATCTCCTACAATCTCCAATAATCATTTTCATTTTCACAATCAAACAATCAATACAATTAGCATCTCTAGTTGAGCAGCAAATTGTGCTACTTCTGCTTTAATTTTTATTTTCATTTTCACAATTTAACAATCTGCTTGCACTGTATGCATTGATTGTGCTACTTTCATTTTCGTTACAGAATCGCCAAGAGCAATATGACCCATTCCCCACATTTGCAGAAGGCTTGATATTATATAAACATGAAATAATTCTTCTCATCAGTTATTATTCACTACCTCACACCTCACATTCTATGAAAAGGAAAAAAAAAATTATTAGGTGTAGAGTGTGGGGATGAATAGTGACTAATATATAACAAAACCAATAAACAAGCTATGGATGTGAAAAAGGAGATGCATAGCAATACAACCCAAAATAGGAGATTTCAAACTCTGGCCTCTGCTCTAAGCAAGATATGGGCTCTGCATAGACACCACGTTCACAATATTCCAGCATATGCAGTCCCGTGTATGCATTCTCACTATCACCGCATTATCACAAAATATAACAGCACCATTTGAATCTTATAAAGTACAGAGCAGAGTCCACTGGTCGAAGTTTGGAAGTACAGATCAGCAGTAGATATCATCCTTAAGTACTTATTCTGCCAACCACATTAAACTCCAAGTCAAAGTAATATAAATTTCTATCTAAACAGCACAATTGTTACATATGACAGATCCATGTTTAACATGGGATGCTTTAGTCTTCGTTTGTTTTTATAAAAGAAATGAGATGAGATGAGATGAATTGAGATTAAAATTAAATATTAAATAAAATATTATTTAAATATATTTTTTTAATATTATTTTTTATTTAAAAAAGTTTAATTATCTATTTTATTTTATATAAAAAATTTTAAAAATTATAATAATTAGATGAAATGAAATAAATTAATTGAAATGAATTATAAAAATAAACGAGACAGTCAAGTTGTATGATAAGACACGAGTCTTGATACTATAAGTTTGATATAGCAACTTAAACTTGAAGAGAAGATACCAAGTAATTTTGCTGCCACCTTTAGCTCCATTTTGAAGAGAAGATATGAGTCTCAATACTATTGGGTTTCAATTAGCTCCCTCAAACCTTGTTACAATTGTCCCATCCTCCCCCACAGGAACTCTAGCATACCATCTGCAATGCCCTGTTGGCTCCAACAGGAGAATAGATATAAAGTTAATATAGAACCTACATTTTTCAATGAAAAAAAAAATCTCTCAGAATGCGTATAAACTCAAAACAGAAAAACTGATAGAAAGTGGACAAATTCAATGTACTGAAATTTTTATTTATTTAGGTTTACTTGTTTTTTTTTTTTTTTTTAAATATTTTTCTCATCAATCACTATTCACCATCCTACCATCTTACACCGTACAAAAAATACTCTCACACCCTATAAAAAATATTTATATACCCTATAAAAAAGTTATAAGTGTGGAGTGTGAGAGTAAATAATGACTGATATATAACATTCTTCTTTCTTTCTGCATGAACACATCAAATACTCTCAATCCTCTAAGACCATTTGTATTTATAATTTCAGCAAACTAAAGATCAACAAAATAGTTCCCAGGACTCGGGTTGTTGAAGAAGTAACCGAAATTTCCAACTCGAGCTGACTGATAAAGTGATGGTATATCACCACCCTCAATTATAGTATCATAAGTTCTTAAAACATAACAAAGCAGTCGTGTTGAGTCTGAATGTCAAGATTGCGTTCTTCCTTTGCCCCACTACCAGCATTTACGAATATTATTCTACATTAATCAGTATTCACTCTCATACTCTACACTTATAATTTTTTCGTAGAGTGTGAAGATTTTTTTTTATAGAATATACGAATATTTTTCATAAAATATAAGGTGTGGGATTAATTGATTTACACGATAAAATAATATGGGCTTACAAAGAATTTGATTATCAAGCCATCAACTTGAATATTACTCATGATTTCTGTGAAGGTAAGTGAAGATACCATCGTATAGCGGGCATAACCATAAGTGGAAAGATACATGATATGGTCAGACTAGTACGCATCTTACTGCCGTAGGATCTTCTAGAATAGATGTTCCAATCCATTCCAACCAATTGATTGCTCTAACCGTCATCACGGTAAACAATTTATTAGGGGTCTACCGTTTTACAACTCAAATTTTTTTTCCTTCCGTTTTTACTATTTGAATCTGAATTAAAAAATTTTCGTAACTTAGGAAAAAATAAATTTAATCAATCAATGTTATCATATAATTTAATTAAAAATAAATTTAATTTTATAAATTCATTTTTAAGAAAATAAATTCAATCAACCAACGTAATTATGTAATTTAATTAAAAATAAATTCAATTTAATAAAAAAATAACTCAAAGAGCAAGAATGTCACGTTTTGGAAATTTTAGTCCAAATTCAAATAGCAAAAAAAAAAAAAAAAAAAATTAATTGAGTAATAAAATAGTAGTAAATAAGGTGTAAGGGTATCATTCCCTTTTATTAGGTATGTATTTTTTTTTTTTTTTTTTGATAAAACCAAATCTCATTAATAGAATCAAAGAATACATGACTTCTCATGGTGAGTAACAG
Source organism: Juglans regia (assembly GCF_001411555.2). NCBI lineage: Eukaryota > Viridiplantae > Streptophyta > Magnoliopsida > Fagales > Juglandaceae > Juglans > Juglans regia. The sequence continues at coordinate 15,478,885 of NC_049905.1, read as the reverse complement.
ACATAACCTCTTGAGGACCATCCTCAACCCACACTGATTCACTTTCTAAAAGTAATCCTAATTTAGCAGCCGCATGTGCAGCCTTATTTCCCTCTCTTTGTCCTTATTTCCCTCTCTTCTAACAAAACAAATATCCCACCCATCTTGAGCAGACAATAATACTTGAATATCATCTATCAGATGACCCTTCCAAGACAGATTTGGAATGCATCCCTTTACCTCATCGATGACTTGTTTAGCATCCCCTTCGAAAAGCACCTTATGAATATTCAATTCAAGGCATAGATGAATTCCCCTCATAAGAGCATAGCACTCTGCTGTGAATGCAGAACAAACATAGGATCTTGGACCAGACACCACTATCTCAACTTCCCCTCTGAAGTTTCTTACCACGATTCCATAGCCCATTAGACTGCCTTCAGCATCATAAGCAGCATCAAAGTTCAGTTTGCATAAATCCTCTATTGGAGGAATCCAACTAATGACAGAAACCTGTTGAGGCAACCTGTCAGCCAAGGATATTGAGTCTTGAAACAGGTTATGAAAGAGCTCCACATCAGATAGAGCAGATCTTAGAAGAGCAGCTGGACCCTTAAAAGAATTTTCAAAAACAAAACAGTTTCTTCTAATCCAAATCTTATAAAAGATTGCAGCAACTTGATCGAGTATTGACACCTCCACTCTATTGAAAAGTTCTTCCCACAGCAACTTAAGATCAAAAAAGTTGGAGTTCCACTTCCTTAGAGGGCTATCATTGTCACCCCAAACATCCATAGATGCAGGGCAGTTCCAAAGAGCATGAATAGCCGACTCCTCAGCTCTCTTACACACAGGACACCAAACCTCATCAACTATATGTTTCTTCCATAGCATCTGTCTTGTAGGAAGTATTCCATTTAAAGCCTTCCAGAGAAACTGTTTGATTTTTCCTGGGACTTGCAACTTCCACAACTTCCTCCAGACCACATCATCAGCTTCTGCATTTGAAGGCTCCCCTTGAGACTGCTTTGTCAAAACATAGTCTAGAAAGTAGGCACTTTTAACTGTGAAATTCCCTCTTGTGTTTCTAACCCACATCAGTCTATCACTTGTATTTCTCGTGCTGAGAGGAATACTACATATGAGTTGTGCCTCCTCTCGGTTGAACACTGCTCCCACTAGATCAGTCTTCCATTTGCCAGTAGCCTCGTCTATAAGCTCAGCAACTGTAGAGATAGCATTTAACTGATTAATGGGAGACTGAACTTTGTATGAAGTAGGTTGTGGAATCCATTTGTCATGCCATACTCTAATTGTATGCCCATTTCCAACTCTCCATACTGCACCTGCCTTAACCAAACTAATGGAAGACCAAATGCTCCTCCAAACATGAGAAGGAGAGTAACCTTTTTTAGATTCCAATACATCACAGTTTTTGAAATATTTACTTTTAAAGATCTGTGACACCAAAGAGTTTGGGTATTGAATAAATCTCCAAACTTGTTTAGCCAGTAATGCCTTGTTAAAACTGTTCAGATTCCTGAAGCCAAGTCCTCCTTTGTTCTTCACTTCCCCAAGCCTTTCCCAGCTCCTCCAATGAATGTTATTGGACCCTCTCTTGTGGCTCTACCAAAAACGAGACAACATAGCCTCAATCTCTTTTAACAAAACAGAAGGGAGTCTGAAGACACTCATGGTATAAGCAGGTATTGCTTGCAACACACTCTTAATCAGAATTTCCTTCCCTGCCGAGGACAACATCTCAGATTTCCAACTGCTCAATCTCCTCCAAACTTTCTCCTTTAAGTGTCTAAAGGTATTGTACTTAGATCTTCCTACCATAGTAGGTAAACCTAAGTACCTATTAAAGTTCCCACACAACACTCCATTGGTGGAATCAACAATCATCTCCTTTTCTTCTAGATTTGTGCTAGGACTGAAGATAATAGAAGTCTTTTCCTTGTTCAATGTTTGACCAGAAGCACATTCGTACAAGCATAAAATCTGCTCAACCGAACACCATTCTTCTTGCTTGGCTCGACAAAATATGACACAATCGTCTGCAAATAACAGGTGGTTAATAGACATCCCACCCCTTGAGGCAGCTACTCCATGAATGGTACCACTACTCTCAGCTTGTTGGAAAAGGGAACTAAGGCCCTCAGCACAAAGAAGGAACAAATATGGTGACAAAGGATCACCTTGTCGTAACTCTCTTGATGGAACAATAGTTTGGCCTAGGATACCATTCACTTTAACAGAATATGTAACTGATTTTACACAAAGCATAATTAATTTAGTCCATCTTCCACCAAAACCCATCTTCATCATGATAGACTCTAGAAAATCCCACTCCACCCTATCATATGCTTTGGACATGTCAAGTTTAATCGCCATGCTACCAATTTTACCTTTTTGTCTTGCCTGCATTGTGTGTAACAGTTCATATGCCACCATAACGTTATCTGTGATAAGCCTTCCAGGAATAAAAGCACTTTGGTTCCAAGAAACAACCCCATGCAGCACATTTTTCATCCGATTAGCAAGAACTGTTGATATTAGTTTATACAGAACATTATATAAACTAATAGGTCTAAATTCATTCATAGAGGAAGGGGGGTTTACCTTAGGAACCAGAGCAATTATGGTGTGATTTAAACATGCAGGCATTTCACCATCTTTCAAGAAGTCCAGCACAGCTTGGGTAACTTCCTTGCCCACTATCCCCCAATGATCTAAGAAAAATCCAGCACTAAAGCCATCTGGTCCGGGAGCTTTAAAAGGGGACATTTGTTTTAACGCAAAGAATACTTCCTCATTAGTAAAATCCTTTTCCAGATCCCTCCTCATAGTTTCAGAAACTCTTGAGTTTACTCCTTCTAAGCACTTATTTATACACTCTCTAGAGGGGTTAGTAGAGAGAAAAACCTGAGAGAAGTGTTGTCTGAAGCCGTGTATTATGTCTTCAATATCTGTGAGCACCACACCATCACCATTCTTTATGCTTCTTATGTAGTTCTTCTTCCTTTGCTGATTGACACAAGCATGGTAAAATTTTGTGTTTCTGTCACCTTTTTCCAGCCAATGGCGCTTTGCTCTTTGCTTCCATTTGAGGTCTTCTTGATCCAATAGAATATCAATATCCTTCTGCAATTGTTTCTGGGCAGCCAAAGTGCTTTGAAGCTCATTTACTTGCAACTGTGCTAACAATATAGTCTTGTTCTTAATAGCTTGTGTTCTCTCATAGTCCATGTGCTTACTCCACTTCTTGAGACCCTTGCTACAAACTTCGAGTTTAGCTTGTACAGATTCAAGTACAGACCTTCCAATGCACCTTTTCCGCCATTCTACAGCTATCAAAGAAGAACAGCTCTCTTCCCTCCCCCAATTCAGCTCATACTGAAAGCTATTGTGCCCCCTTCTTCGAGCAGAAACAGACCATCCACAATCTAACAATATCGGTCTATGGTCAGAGCAAATAGCAGGTAGTGTTTCAACTCTGAAGCTCCTATTTCCATCTATCCAAGATTGATTAGCCAATACTCTGTCTAATCTCTCTTTCGTATAGGTATCATCTTCACGCCTATTACTCCAGGTAAATTTCTCCCCCGTCCATCCCAAATCATCCAAGTTTCCTTGTTCTAAAACTTGTCTAAACAGGTTCATCTGATTCTCGCTCCTCAAACAACCCCCCACCTTCTCATCATGTGATAGAATCTCATTAAAATCCCCAATAACACACCAGCCCATGCCATCAGGCTTGAAGGATTTTAGTAACTCCCAAACTCCTTTCCTTTGGCTAACATCAGGATGACCATAGAAGCATGTAAGAAACCATCTAGAATCACCCATCACACTAGAAACTATAACATTTATATGGCCGGAAGAGTAATTTACTAGCTCAACATTAATCTCTTCTTTCCACATGATCATAAGACCACCACTTCTACCCGCTGCATCAACACCAATACAATTCTCAAACCTTGCCTTCTGAGCAATAAACTTGGCACGGCCAGCAGCCATTTTAGTTTCCATTACAAATACCATCTTGGGCCCTTTAGTCTTCACTAGGGAGCAAAGATATTGAACTGTTCGGGGGTTCCCAAGCCCCCGGCAGTTCCAGCTAAGTAGTTTCATAATGCTTGGCGGGGCTGGGAACCAGCCTCCGCCAATCCGTGATGTGTAACATCACCAGTTTTTCCTTTCTTTAAAAAAACTAAGTCTGAAAGAGTAGCATCATCCTCATCAAGCAAGCGTTTCCTCCCATTCTGCACCACTGGTTGAAGAGAAGTTTTGCCTCGACCTCTAGCTCTTCGCTTCCACTTTCCTCTCCCATTATGCAAAGAGTCAGGCTTCCCACTATCTGGCAGAACTCCTTGTTGTATATTAGAGATAACTCGTGGAGGTGAGACTGTAATATTCTCAATAGAATTGGAATCAGGACACCTGGGCTTCTCACCCATTTTGGCAGAACTATTGGGCCCCAGACCCACCTCAGAAGATACCAACTGAATTGGTTCTAAATAGGCCTCACGGCCCAATATTGGTATCTTGTCACGAATAATGTTCGAGAAATAAACAGAATCAGACGGAAACTCCTCCCTAGCCGAATATACCGTAATATGCTCAGAGTCGTTACCTTCCCCCCCTGCAAGACTGAGCCATTTTATCCTTATTTTCAAACTCATCCAGAGAATCTCTCTTATCCCAATTTTTAAAAACCCGAATTGGATCACCCCCAACCCCTACAATTCCTCCTGCTTTCGTGGACTTGCCGCAACCACCTCCCACGTCAGCTTGTACACCCTATACCACCTCCATCTCCTTCCGCTGTCCGCCATGTTCAGAGCTACCAACCGACCCTTCCCTTGCAGCATCCTTCTTGTGAGACTCACCCTCCTTCCCAACAAAACTAGTGTCAGAAGATAACGGAGATACTCGACGTCGTAACCCTCCATCTACACGAAGCCATGCACCAAACTGCATGACATCACTAATATACGAATCTTGCCGTCCAGTAGCATCCATAGAACACCCCGTTTGAATATGTGCAATACACCCGCACCTGAAACATATCTTTGGTAATTTTTCGTATTGAAATGAGATCCATAATTTATCACCCTTATGGTTAATAAATCTTCCTCGAGCAACAGGTTTATAAAGAGATATTTCAATTTTCACACGTAAAAATCTTCCCCACCCGATTCCATCATCCGCCACATCCACCGCTATCACCTTACCCACAGAGCCACCAATCCGTTCACCACACTCCCTTGTCATAAGACCCAATGGGAGATCATGGAGCTGTACCCAGAAAATCTCACTTTCAAATTTGATCTGCCCAGGGAGTAGCAGGCCATCATATGGACGTAAGGGAAATAACACATTGTCAAAGAGCCATGGACGCCCATCGAGAATACGTTGTTTATCGGCATGTGTTGCAAACGTCAACACAAAGACGTTCTTATCTACCTCTTGAAAAATAGCCCTCTTACTAATTCTCCAAATTTTAGCCATAGCATTCGATATAATATCCTTCCCCACACTTCGATCGCTACAGACTTTCCCAATAAGACTAAGATCACCTTTCTTTTTAACATCTTCCTTCTCTCCGAACGGGATTTCAAGCACCACCTCCTCCTCCTCCAAGAGACGTAGTTGTTTCCATCGCACTTCAATGTCCTCCATCATTTAACTGCATAACTGACTCACTCAATAACTCAAAAACACCACCTCTGAGATCGCCTAGGCAAAATCAGAGAGGAGACTCAGATAATTTAGGTATGTATTGTTATTGAACTATTTACTTAATGCTCAAGTAGCATTACCATATAATGTCATGTGATTTATTAAAATATATATATTCAAATTAAAAGGACGTTCGAATATTAAAAAGAAAAAAAGGAAGACTAGAGGTTTGAATTCAGAGATGGGTTGAGACGATTTGTGAATAGTAGAATAAAAATTAAATTATTTATTATATTTAGTGTGAGAATTTTAAAAAGTTGTTTTGAGATTTGAAAAAATTGAATTATTTATTATATTTTATGTAAAAATTTAAAAAAATTATAATAATAACATAAGATAAGTTGAGATAGATTTTAAATCCAAATCTCACCTAAACTACTTCTACCTTTTTATGTCAATGGTACTACGTCAAGAGGACTTCTGAAAAGTAAATTGCAACTAAGCGGGTAATATTATTCTTATTAGATTCACTTCCCGATTTGTTACCTTAGTTTTTTGCGTTATATCTACTATGTAGCGAGGGTTGTTGGGCCTCCATAGCTCTTGACGTATATGCTTATCCATTATTAATTTTATTAGAGAAATGTTTGGACAAAATATTCTATAAAATTAATTTTATAAATTGTCGTAATTTTATATACTATGTTGAATTATAAATTTTTTTTTATTATAAAGTAGATTGAAAATTTCAAATCCGTGAGTTTAAATTTTGTTTAGATAGAAAAATACTCTTAACTCATTTCATTTTATCTCATTTCATTATTATAATTTTTTTAAATTTTAAAAAATAATAATATTTTATTCAATTTATATAAAATTATCTGATCTCATTTTACTATTTAAACGAATTTTTTTATTTTTATAAAATTATTTATAAATGGCGGCACTTCTCTTTTATTTTTATCCACGTAATAAATAAATAAATCATTATTGGTAATAGCGATATAAAGTTACGATGATGTGTGTCGTAAGCGATGGAATTATTAGTTAAGGGAATTTAACAACTGTAACCTACTTTCCTGCCTTTTCTTACCCCCACAACTACTGGAGGGTTACACCTAATTAAAGTAAATCGTAGCTCTAAAGTCAAAGATTTCACACCTGTTCTGACAGATAGACTCTGTAGCTGTCGCCGCCTTTTTCCCTCTCCAGATCCAGCAATTCATATTTGAAAAAATATATATATATATATATATATATAATTTTGAAAACCTTACGAAAATTCACCTAAAGGTAAATTTTTTTAATAGATCTGAAATTTTCTTTTTGAGAATTGATCTCAATTTATCTAATTTAATTATTAAAATTTATTTAAAATTTTTATATAAAATATAATAAATAATTTAATTTTTTCAAATTTTAAAATAACTTTCTAATAATATTTTATTCAATTTTTAATTTTCATCTCAATTCATCTTATCTCAATTTACTATTCAAACTGAGCTTAAAATTTTGTTTAAATAATGAATTGAGATGAGATAAGTTGAGATGAAAATTAAATAAAATATTGTTAGAATATTATTATGGTTTTGAGATTTGAAAAAATTAAATTATTTATTATATTTTATGTGAAATTTTAATAAAATTATAATAATTATATGAGATAAGTTGGGAGATATACAATTTTGTAACATTGGAAAAATGTGGAATTTTTATATCTTAGAATCCAAGGAACAAACAATTTTTTTCCTTTAAAAAAAAAAAGGGATAATGAAAGAGGGCCGAGATGTTATATTCCCTATCTCGGCATGGTCATATAATAACATTTGCTACCGAGTCTCATATGAGTATAGTTGTGACTCGTATTCGTAGATCTTGTTTATGTCGTATCAAATTATAGATATTTGATTAAATTTGCCAACTTGAATTTGAATAATTTAATTAAATGAGTTAGACCATAAAACCCTAATATGCGAATGTAAAGAACAAGGACTGTTAATTGAACATTGCAATGAGCAGTAACTCAAATATGAGCCTACCTTTGTTTGCCTATGAATTCATCCGTATTTATAGCCCCAATTTTTTATTTTCAACCGATTAAAATAATTTTACATATAATATAACGATAACTATATAAATCATTCACAATTACAATTATATTCGTGCTAAAATATATTTTTTATCAATATTCAAACCAATAATATATAAAAATAAATAAATATCTCCAAAAAGTAAAATTGCACATTAAGAAAAATGTTAATAGTTTGATGTATTAAGTAGCATAGCAATATTAAATCTCAATACAATAAAGGCATATAAAACTAAATATTACATATATTAAAAATATGATTTATAGGAGTTTTACGAGTTGGTTGCAAATTTCATAGATTGACCCGCAATTGATTTATTTATTAATTAATTGTATTGTATTGTATCGAGTCAACTCATACTCGTTTATATGAGTCAAATTTACTTATTTTGTGTCGTATGCATATTGATTTCACAAGTTGTATTATATATTGGCATCAATGCCTAAATTAGGCTAAGCACCAACTGAGTTAGAGTCGGTATTCAGGAAATTTGACTCTAACTTTGTCAGAGTTTGTATTTGAACTCCGACTTCGACTTACATTAACTCTGATTTGACTCCAACTCCGATTTATCGAATTAGAGTTGGAGTGCAGGAATTTGAATTTTTTTTACTTCATATTTAGTCCATTTCTAAACAAGACTTTACATAATTATGGCTGTAAAAATAAACCAGAGAACTAGAAAATTGGCCTGGACCGGTTAGTTTGGTTCGGTCAGGTTTTAGACCAGTTCGGTCCGGGACTGGTTTCTCCATTTTAAAAACTAGTCATAACCGGTCCGGTCTTATTTTATGTTTTCTCGGACCGAACCGAACCGGTTCGCGTATTTATATATTTTTAATTAATTTTTAATATTATATATATAAATTATAATTATATATGAAATAATGTTATATTTTAATTAATAACATAAAATTTTAATCTTAAACATAAACATTTATTTAATCAAATGTTTTAATTAAAAAATATATATTAATTACATTTTATGGCTTAATAAGTTCTCAACATATTCCTTTTAATAAATATATTAGTAATACTAATATACATTAATATATTAATTACTATATCATCACTAACATATAGTAATAATACTACTACTATACCAATAGGATTACTATATACTTATAGTATTAGTGTATTACTAATATCTATATATATTAATATATATAAGTATAAGATATTAGAGATTTAATATATGTTAAAAATTGGAAAATCGGACCGAAAATGATAAAATCGAAAATGCTGGTTTAGGAGGGTAACATGTGTGGTATCGGTTCTTGAAAATGCAAAACTGGTGTATATCGGTTTAGTTCCAAAATTTGTCCAAAATTGGACCAAGCCGGACCAATTACACCCCTACATATAATGGATATTTGTTTTGGGTTTTCAAGTTTCAAGTTTCCTACAAGCATTTAAAAAACATATTTTAGATATGCAAAAACAAAAAATATAACTAAAAATATTTCATATGCTATGTAAACCTGAAAAATAAAAATAAGAATTTAAAGAAATTTTGAAAGATACAATAAGCTCTTAGGCTATTCTTGATATACAATCATTCACAAATTTATATTAGAGTCTAGACTCCCAAATCAACTAAAAACAATAACATGATTGTTCAACCATCTAGCCAATGCCCAAGTTAATACCCAAGGCCCCAAATAACAACTAACAAGTAAAAGATGAGCCATCATGGTCCAATGGCAAAGTCCATCATCCAATCATTCCCTATTGAATAAATTACAAATAGGAAACACAACCAACCACTCAAATACAAGCCAAATATTGTATTCGAATCTGGTTACATACTACTATATTAGAATCTAGATAATAAATTAATAGTCTTACAATATACACATTATAAATGGTACATGACTCATTATTAACTAGTCAATATGATCTTGCTTATTCTTGAATTTAACTATATAAGTTCTAGACTTTTTATCAATACATATTTTATTAATATATAAACAATACATTTTTACTAAAGTTGGAATCAAAAGTCAAAATCGAATTTAGAGTCGAAACTAACGTCAAAGTTGAAGTAGAAACAACAAATTCGACTCCGACTTTGAAATACAAAAAAAAAATTGGAGTCAAAGTTTTGGATCGCTAAGGGTTAGGAATGGTACACGGATTCGTGTACACAAAATCCTTATATACACAATAATTTATTGTTTATTAATGCTCATGTAAACAGTAAAGTACTTTTTACAGTCGATCCACATGTGCCATTAGGGTTGTAAAAATTTCAGTTTGTATCGAATCGGAATTCACAATTGTCGATTTCAATCCTAGGGTTTGGGATATTTTGAGAATCAATCTAGTCCTAGGGTGGCTTTTTACCCCAAATCAGACCGGTCGGACTCCAAACCCGACCGGACCGACCGAAAAGTTGATTTTAATACAAATTCATACATTTAATACAAATTCCTCCAAGTTGTCTAGAATACAACTTTTCAACACGAAAACCAATACCAAGAGGTCAAAATAAGCAGCAGCTCCACCAAAATGGAATACAAGCAGTCTAGAATACAAGAGGCAAATGACCCAAACAAATTTTTTTTTTCTATTCCTAAAAACAATCATCCAATCAAATGTTGCACCCAATCAAATAACGATAGCAATACAAACAACGACATCAAGCACTGTAACTTGGATTGCAGTGTATACAGACAAACAAAATGTTGCATTCACTGGCCTGTAACCTAAGATGTCACATGCGCACCTTGCCTCACTCCACCAATGGCCAGAAAAACAAGATGTTGATTTCTTCTTGGTAGAGTTCCTTAAGGTTGTTGTGAATACTCAACACACCACAAATTTTACATTTACTAGCTTGTAATTTGAGTCATCACATGCTAGCCACCAACTGCAAGAAAATTAAGAGATTGCTTGCTTGAATTCCTAAAGGTGGTTATGACCACTTTTGTTTGTCTATATACACTGGTGGTACTATTTAATTTACAATGCCATCTTTTTATGATCATGCTCTTATCATTACAAGAGGCAAATGACCCAAACATTTTTTTTTCTATTCCTAAAAGCAGTCATCCAATCAAATGCTGCACCCAATCAAACAATGACAACAACAACAAAAAAAAAAAAACAGCAAGCACTATAAATTGGTTTTGCTTGTTCATCAATATTTTGTTTGAACTGATTTTGCTTTACAAAACAAAACAGGACTAATCACCCACTGATCTGATCACAACGATAAAAAGGATAATAAAAATTCCTAGTGATAATAAAGAGGACTCATCACCCACTAAAGATTCCTCCTAGTGATGATAATAAAAAGGATCTAACGATACAAACATTCCCCACAACAAATCTATTCCAACAATGATCACAATGATTGCTTTTAAATCTGCACTAAATCTGATCACAATGATCACAACAAAAAATCTGTACTTGATCTCTGAATCCCTAAACTTAATACAAAAAATTATTCTAAAAAACCCTAAAATGAACCCATTTTAAAAATAGTAAAGAAAAACCCTAAAATCACCCATTAAAAACAACAATCAATCGAAAAATGTTGTTTACCCTAAAATCTCAAGATTGAAGAGATCGAATTTACCCTATATTCGAGATTGAAGAGACGCAACGGTGATGAAGTGCTGCGCCGATGGAGGATGCTACAGTCACGGTGAGGATGACCGTGAGGATGGCGAAATCAGAGAGAGAGAGAGAGAGAGCTTTTGTTGGTGTCGAAATGGAAGCCTTTCGTAGTCTGTGTTGGTGGGGAGAGAGAGGAGAGAGAAATAATTGGAGTGAATAGTTAGTAAAATAATTGGTAAATAAGATTTGGGGGAGTGAATAATGCATTTACAAATTTGGAAAATTACTGTTTATAGCTATGTAAATATTTGGAGATGCATAATCCAATGCAATCTAATTTAGGGTCATATTATGTAAATATGTAGATGAGTTCCGCTACAAAGCGGTCAGGCTGATTTTCTTTGTTTAATAGCCTTCTATACATATGTTGTCACCTCAGAAATTATACCAAACTTACAATACACTCATTCACATGGGAAACAAAAGAGATACACCAATTCTCTGTGCTTCCGATTTCTCAGCACCGTTGCACGATAGAAATCCAAAGTTCTACCGCCACCAGTCCGACGACAATGGTTTTGGGCGTGAAAAAAGAAAGGAAAAAACCACCACCCCAAATACAAAACGCCAATGCAAATTCCTGTGTTCCTCCAGTTTCTCAGCAACCAAACAGAACGATTATATTCAAACACCAAATAAAATACATATACTACGGGAAAATCTGTCACAGAAGCTGAAACAGAAACCCTAATTTAAAATTGTTTTCTTAATATTTTCATAAACAACAATCAGAGACAAGAGGAAAAATGTAAAATAAAATTCAATAAGATCAATTCCGAAATGGACATAAGAAGAAATATACAATAGAGAGATTTTCACATACTTGTCGAAAACTAAAAATTAAAATTAAAAAAATTTTCTTTGATCAAGAACTTTTTGAATTCCTTGAAAATCTGAAAGTTGAAGGAGCTAATTGGAAATAAATATTGGGAGAGAGGAAAAAGAAAAAGGGTCTCTCGCAGTTGGGTGCCGTGGGTCCGAGGAGCAACATCGGGAGTCAAAGGTCTCCGAGGAGAAGCGCCGCAAGCTCCAAGACCTCGTTTCTAAAGTACTTCTCAACGACGCCCCGTTTTGAGACGCCGCCGACAAGGGTGGGTGAGGGTCTCTAGATCTCTGCGTTCGCCATCGTCTGCAAGGGGCTCTAGATCTCTGTGTTCACCGTCGTCTGTGAGGGGTTGGGATGGGCTACGAGGGACTAAGAGGGGCTACGGGTGTGAGAGGGGGAGCAAGGGGGAAGTTGAGATTTGAGTGTGAGAGTGGTTTCCAAGGGTCCGGTCACATTGTAGTTGAAATGGAAAGCCTACGTGGCACATACTATTGAAAGACTGTTTTTTAATGGAGAACGGTTGGACCGGTTATAAGGTTTCCTCTATGTAGATACATATGTAAATGCATAATCCAATTTTAGTGCTCTAAGTAGGTTTTTATGGCTAGATGGATTGTAATAATTTTTAAGTATATTTTGTCTTTTTAGTTTTTGGTTTTTCTCTTTTATTTGAAATCTTGACGTTTGGACATCATATTGCACTTTTTTAAAAATTATTTTATTTTTTGTTTTTAATTTTATTACGATAATTGATAACGTTCATGTATAGATATGGATAATTTTTGTATATATTTTTCATTTTCTTTTCTTAATTTTTTTTTTAAAAGTTTTTTAACTTTATTATGAAGAATGGATAGATATGAATATTTTTTTTATCATTAGAACAACTTTGTAAGGTTATTTTTAAGTAAAAAATGTGCAAATAAAGTTAAAATAGATATATTATTCAAAATTTAAACATTGTGACTTTTTATATATTAATGGTCTGAAAATTACACATTGTGAGCTTTTTTATATACTTTAGGAGAAATTGACTTTTTGTATGATTGGGCCCCCATTTGAAACCGGCCCAGACCAATATGGACCAACCGAATCAATCATTAACGGTCCAGTCTGGCCCCCTATAGATGATCGGTCAGGTCCGATCTGGAAAAATAATAGACAGAAAGTTTCAATCTATCATTTCCGAATCGGACTGCTTACACCCCAGTGCCACTAATTTCGATGAGTGAAAGCCAAAGACACTCCTACAAAATACACTATTAAACTGTGCAAACTATAAACAACAATTAAAAAGCTCCGCAAAGATTATCATAGAACGATGGAAACTGAATTCAATTTTTAAACAGCATTCTCTCCAAAATACTATTCCTTTCCTGTTCATTTTACCTCCCTTTCCTTTTGTGATTGGACAGAAACACAAATTACTGAGCATATTCACTCCGACAAAGAAAAGAAAAGATCCGCCAGTAGAGTAGAATACAAGGTGCTTTTCCTGTCGTGATTTGGTGCAAGTGGCCCCGCCAATTCATCCATCACACGCAAAGGACGAAGCTACTTTGTTCGCCACCATTATTTCACAAATTTCTAAAGAAGCAAAAACCCACCGACATTTTTATTTATTTTGGACAGAAAGGCAAAGGATGTCATTCCATAGTCTCTTTGATATTATAAACGTGACAATCCCTTCTAGAGCTGTCTCTCTCTCTCTCTCTCTCTCCCTCTATTATATGGACAGGCCTCCACGAACTCGTTGGTTAGCCAATATCCCTTGAAATATCCCCACATCTCATGGGGAGATGCAAACGTATGTAATAATCAACTGTAGGCTCCAGCTCATTCATAATTCACATCCAAATTATTTTGCAATATCAACCTAACTCTTATCAATGATTTATCAGCCCATCTATATAGCAAGCAGAGAAGACAACATAAACAAAAAACAAACGAGAGAGAGAGAGAGAGTGAGAGAGGACATAAATCTCCTTTGATTTCATCAGCATTACATTTTAAAAAAAAAAAAACTATCAAAATTGTATTGTATTGTATTGTAAATCGTACACGATTATTCTAACATTTGTGATTCTATTCACCATCATGAACAGACTCCTTGAATTATTACAATGGAGCCCAAAATTAAAAAAGAACAACAAAAAAGCAAGTAAATGGAAAGTGGGGAAGTTGGGGGAGGAAGGGAAATAGCAATGGGTCTAAAAACTGGCCAGGATTCCTCACGTTTTAAAATAGTTTGTAGTTATAGTTTTTGTTCCCTTCCTAAACGTACATGTGGATTTAAGCCAATGTACCAGGCCATGTAACATATTTACAGAAGAACACGGCAAAAGGGACAAAAATCTACGATCTGCTTACTACAATAATAATAAAAGAAGAAACAGTAGTATTTATACAGCCCTCGGAAAATACACTTAGGAACAAAAAGTACCTGCTTTTTCTTTTCTTTTCCTTTTTCTTTTTTCAATCCCACAAGTTTCCCTTTCAGACCTTAATAGATCTGTCCAAGCCTTCGATTTCGAAGAAATTCTGGGTTGGGTTTGTTGTGGGCACTACACTTTCCGCCTCTTCAAAAGCGTATCCCCATCCCCACGAGTCGAATTAAAAAAGGCTTCACTGCCCCTTTTCAACCTGTGAAAATCAATTCAAAGGACTCTGTAGAGTTAGAGCTCAATCACAAAGACACAAACTTAAGGGAAAACCAAAACCACGGCCTCGTTCGTATTCGTAATCCATCCCAATTCATCTCATTTCATCATTATAATTTTTTCAAATTTTCTCAAAAAATATAATAAATAATTCAACTTTTATTTTTCTATTCACAAATCATCTCAATCCATCTCAATTTATCTCTAAATTCAAACCACTCCTAAGCCATTCGAATGGTTCTTAAATATTCCACCTAAGAATATAAGACAATGTCTTCTGATAAAGAAAATGATGCAGTATGTACAAGTTGCAGTTGACAGGTTCCTGCATAGAAAAGAGAGAAATCGACCGAAAATTCAAAACGAATCGGAAAAAAGTACCGAGTTAAAAGTGCAGGTGGACAGGGTTAGGGACACGGTTTTGACGCGCAACAAATCAGGGTGTAGAGAAAAGTGACTCGAACGATTTATGCATGTAATGGTATCAGCCTCACTCACCCCTAACTCAAGCGTCGACCCGGAAGGAGTCCGAGTCAACTCCAAACTCACCATATTCCACAGAACCCTAACCGAAAACCGGAAAAGATAAATTCACTCACCAGATGCAAAATTCAGTCCCGGAAAATGACCTTCTCGGCGATGCCCATCAAGGGTTTCAAGCAATCGGGGGTGAATTTCCTTGCAAACAAGTAAGACTCCGAGAAATTCGATTGCCGAAGCTGATGGATCAGCTGGGGCGATACCTCGGCGGGCCGATACGTGTACGGGTGGCCATTGACCGTGCCGGTCCAATTGACCTTGGTCAGGGTGTAGTGGGTGCACCCGTTGGGGTCCGCCATTGATAACAAAGTCGGGAAATAGTGCTCCTCCGGATAGCACTCGTCGTCCCGATAACACGGAAGCTTGAATTTCCTCCAAAGCGTCCGATCCTTGATTACCACTAGCGCGTGCCGGCGCATGAGCACGAAGAACTGAGATCCAACCCTGAATTTATCAAAGGGGATCTCCGGCATCAACGCGAATCGGCCCCTGGCGGTGTATCGCTTCCAGAGTGTGTGTTCATTGGAGAGAATCTCGATGAAGCTCTTGTACCGGAACCGGACGCCAAACCGAGTCGACCTGGCATCGGACTCGGTCCGATCAAAGGATGTAGAGGTGACGACGGAGTGGTAGACGTAGCGGAAGGAGTGGAGGGGGATGCAGTACTGGGAGAGGACGGCGAAGAATCCGTTGGCGGGGTCATCGAGGAGGGCAGTGGCGAGGAGACGGCGGGTGGCGGAGATGAGGGTGGGGGAACCGCGGTAGGTACGCTTGGAGGAGATGAAGCGGTCGAGGAAGACACCGTTGGGGCGCGTGACGTTGACGGAGGGATCGGCATGAACATAAATGTTGTAGAGGTGGGAATTGCCGTGGAAGAAGCGCTGCCATAAAGGGGAGAAGTGGAGGTCGGAGTTGGTGAGGAAGAGGAAGGCGATTTTGAGCTTAGGATTGGTGGAGAGGTGGGAGAAGGAGGAGGAGGGGCTGGAGAGGGAAGCGGCGCGGTTGAAGAGGGAGAGGTCGTCGCGCTCGTCGGTGAGAGGTATGGGGACGGAAGAGTGGCGAGGAGGGAGGAAGCGAGGGCCGATGAGGAAGAGGATAGGGAGGGAAAGGAGAAGGGAGAAAGAGAGCACAAATGGGGTGGTAGAGAACATCGAAATAGTTCTCAGAATGGCTGGGAAAGGGAATGGAGGATTTGGGTCTGGAATTTTGAAGGATTGGGTAAATGGGTTTCTGGAATTCGGATTCAGATTTAGATTGGGACTGAATATTTGGAGGTCTGCGAGATAGGGTTTGATGGGAAGTGAAATGGGAGGGAAGGAGAGAGGGAGGGAGGGAGAGGTTTTTGTCTTGTTCTGTTTCTCTGTTCCTTATGCAGAACTAATCCGCAGTGGACTCTGTCTTCGAGGGCACGGAGAGAGAGTACCATTGGCATTGGATTTGGGTGTCACTGTGACGAATGGTGGTATGGTTACTCCGAGACTGATCCGTACCGAACCGAACCGCCTCAGTAAAAAGAAATCTATCTAGATTTTTTCGGATTCAAATTGTAAACAACTTCTTACAATTAATTAATAATATTAATACTTGAGAGAATCACAATAAATATATATACTGAAAAGTATTAAAATTTATTTATTTTTAATTATACAAATAATATTTTATAAATGAATAAACAAAATTAATAATGGTAACATAAAAATAAATAGATCTTAGGTTCAATATTTTATCCCTGCATATAAGGACAACTACTCTGCTTTAACTATTCACATGTTCGTAACGTTGCTTTACTACCTTTCCATATTTTTCTAATCATTAACAATCATTTATTTTAAATAATTAATTCAAAAAATGATAAAAATAAGTTTACAAACTGACGTGATTTGATGTGATACATCATATTATAAAATTATTTTTAAAATAAATTTAAATATTGAACTGAGTTGAGTTGAATTGAAATGATAAAATATTATTAGAATATTATTATTTATTATTATTATTATTATTTTGAGATTTGAAAAAGTTGAATTGTTTATTATATTTTATATTGAGATTTGAAAAAATTATAATGATGAGTTAAGATAAGTTGAGATGAATTTAGTTTTCAAACAAAATTTTATTGTAAAATAGACTTAACGAAATACATAAAACTACGTTAATTTATAAATTTATTTTTATAAAATAATTTTATGACGAACTTCTCATTTTAAATATATTTAAACTAAAGGAAAATATCAATCTCGCTAAAAAATCAGGCAGAAAAAAATCTAAATTTGCAGAGTAGATCAATATCAAAAAGTCACGTTGGATAGATAGGCTGATAAGATTTCAGTTTGCGCCTTATTAGTACGTGATTTTGCGTACCAATAGGATTTTAATTTGAATAGCAATGAAACTTTTTTAATTTTTATGCTTTCAATTTTATGCAAATGGTTTAAATCTTAATAAGTTGAAGATTATGCTAAGAGGCTCTTCTCGACCTATGACACTTTATTTAATAATGATACATAATCATTTTTACAATTTTTTTATATTATTTATTTTTAAAATAATAACATTTTTACAATTTATTTTATACAAATCTTTTATTTAAAATATGATTATGTAAAGGGTTTTCTGTTTATGATTTTTCTTTAACAATTATATTTGACAGAATTTAATAAAATTTATGTCTTTTGATTTCTTCAAGATTTTGTATTATTTTAGAGGACTATTATAGTCACAAAGAGATTACATAAAAGTAATTATACAAACTGACGTGATTTCATGTGATCCGTTAAATTTACTTTACAATAAAAATAACTTTACAATCTAACAAACCACGTGAAGCCACATCAGTTTGTGAGATTATTTTTGTATAATTTATTTATGGCTAAAATATTTCTCTTTGATTAAAGGTTAAGAGCTCAATGAGTTCAAAGGTTTTTTTATATAAGAAATGATATTTGTAATTGAGAAATGATTTAGGTCCCGAATTCGAAACTCAAATTTGTGTCCAGAATGACATTTTTTTTTAATTAGTGATTAAGAAAATATTTTTTAATGATATTGTAAATTTTTTATTTTTTTAAAAATATTTATGATGATTAAAAAATACATTAAAAAAAAGAAAAGAAAAGAAAAACTATTTGGGACCCTTTTCGGTATCTGTAGCGCTACTCTTTATAATTATAGAGTGCGTAAATACTGTACAATTCTTTTGAAAAAAATTGAGTAAATACGATATTCATATTAAAAAATTAATTTTTTAACAATAGATTACTATTTTTTTAAAAGATTGTACGACACTTGCATCCTCTATAATTGAATGTAATATTATTCTTTTTATATTATTTTTAAATATGGCAAAGTTTTAGATAGATTGGATTAATTGGACGAGATATACATGTCTCTTTTTATGATTTATTCAATGAGATAAACCTTTTTTTGTTAGGTAAATTCTGATAAGGAAGCAAGACTATTCGGTTTCTCTCCCAGAGTTATGGACTTCAGCTTTGGCGGGCAAGTCTCAATCTTCAAATGCATCCATAATAAAACTTGGGCAGTGATAGCCTAATAGCACATTCACAATTTATAGATAACTTAGATATAATAATATTTTTTATTATATTTAAATGCATCAAATCAAGAGTAAAAGTCAAAATCAAATCTAAAATAATATTATTTTATTAGATAGTTGTATACAAATTGTTATTCAGTAATAACTTTATCATTGTTTATAAAATTTTGACTGTGCACTTTTCATTCTTTTGGGAGTTTTCTTTTTTAAATGAATATTGTTTTATTGATCAGTTTCTTTAGAGCTAAGGAAAGAATACATGAAGAATAATCCTCCATATCAATAATAACATTATAAATAAGCAAGGAATTTTTTGCCAATACAATAGCAACTTCATTAGTTTCCCTTCTAACATGATGAACTACCACTTGGCATAACTTCTAAACTTCTCCTTATTTCACTAATAAACATTCTAGCATTTGGTCCAAGGCTCCTCAACTTTTGTTATATTTTGAATAACATGTAGTGAGTCTCCCTCTAGGATGATGTTCCTCGAGTCCCAATTCGAGCCCAAATAAAGTAGGAAGAGCCCCAAATGTCTCTGCTAGAAGAGGATCAGGAAAAAGAGTTTGGTTCATCCTTATTCTGGCTATAACTTTGTCTTTCCAATCTTGAGCTATGATTCCTATACCAATCTTGCACTAAGTTCAATCTTCAGCAACATCCCAATTTATCTTAAAAATATCTTGTGGAGAAGGCTCCTATTTCTGTGCTATGTTACTGGATAGGCTTGACTTGCTAGATCTTAATGATTGTAGAGCCTTTTATTCATGCAAAGTGTCTTTTGATTGCTTCACCACTGTGCTTGGATGAGTAAACTCGACTTGGAAAACATATCCATTCTTCTTTGCCAAATTCTTCTTGCAACAATTGCTATTTCCTCTAGCTGATCTTCCTTTCCTAAGACAGCACACATGGCTTCTATTATTTCCAAAAAAGTTTTCTTGCAGAAATTACTCTTTTGGATTCTCTCATAACACTGGCCCCAAATATCTTGTGTTGAATACATCTCCATAAAACATGAACCACTAATTCTTCCTCCTCTAAGCAGATTGAACATTTTGGACTTTCACAACCTTCTTCTTAAACATATTCAGGTTTGTAGGAAGAGCTTCTAGACATGCTCTCCACAGAAAAACCTGATCTACTGAGGGGATTTTCAGTTTCCATATCTCAAACCAAACTTGCCTCTGATTGCTACTACAAGAGGCCTACCCTTGGATTGTGTTTGTAGTTCTTTGTGCAGTTGATAAGCACTCCTCACAGTTGATTGGCCATTAGAAGATCATTTACAAATTAACTTATCAGAGCAATTATAGTGACTTAGTGGGATCATTGTTATGATTGCAGCCTCATCAAATGAGAAAATCCCTTCAATCAAATCAGATCTCCATTGCTTAGTATCAAAATCATTAAGTTCTTGCACTTTTGTACTTTCGTTAAGAGTCTTAATAGCACTTTGGATTCTGAAAGAAGTTGGGTTGGGAATCTACTTGTCTTTCCAAATCTGAACCTGTTTTCCATTCCTATTCACCAAATTGTTCCTTCATCTAGTAAGGATCTTGCTGCAATGGATGCTTCTCCATATAAAGGATGGTGTGATGCCAAGCTTTGCATGAAAAAATGACTCCTCAGAAAAGTATTTCACCTTGAAAACTTGAGAAGCTAAAGAATGAGGGCACTGAATTAATCTCCAACCTTGCTTTGCTAACATTCCAAGATTAAAGCTTTCCAAATCTAAATCCTAATCCCCAAGCTGATTTGGCCTTCCCCATTGTGCTCCAAGAAATCCAGTATATCTTTCTCTCACTCCCTTGTCGTCTCTACCAATAGTTTTGCATAACTTTATTAATATCTTTGAGTAGACTTCATGGAAGTCTGAAAAATCTCGTGTTGTAGGTGAGACGGGCTTGCATTACTAATTTAAAAATGATTTCTTTCCTGCTAGAGAGAGGGTCTTCACTTTGTGGTTACTAATCCTTTACCTTACTCTGTCTAGAATACTTTTAAAGGAGCTAGATCGAGATCTTCTAACAAGAGCTAGAAATCCAAGGTATTTTTCATAAGACATTGTGGATCTGACTCTAACTATGCTCAGAATAATGTCTTGTGTTACTCTTGCAATATTTCTGCTGAACTAGATTGAGGTTTTCTCCTTGTTCAACCTTGGACAAGAAGCCTTCTTATAAATGCTCAGAATGCTAATCAACATGCTCCATTCTAGAGAGTTGACTTTATATATATATATATATATAAATGTAGAGAAATTAAACAACAAATTGAAGCGGAATTACGACAATATGGTGACACTCCCGTGAGGGTATTTGTCCCACAAGTTGGTGATGAGCAAAGGGAATTGAGTGCATTTGTTTGTGCACCAATGACCCCTATTTATAGGCCATCATGCACCGGTTGGTAAAGGGCACATCCATTGGTTAGCCAATAGTAACCCAAAGGTCACAACCTTAAGGAGTGACACATCCTATTGTGAAATGGTACAACCATTGGTAAACCAATGGTAACCCAAAAGTCACATCCTTAAGAAGTGACACAACCTTTTGACTAAATCAAAAGGTTGTGTCTCTTGACACTTCCTTTAACATCACCCCTCATGGGAACCATCACCATGTTAGAGAATATCATTCCAAGGGGTACACCATTTGGTGATCACACCCCTTAGAATAACATCATTATTTTCATCTGACTTTCTTTTATTATTCTGGATTCTCTAAATCATTTAATAAATCTATTTGATCAACAGGAGTAACAAGGTTCGTGTTTTCCAAGAAAACGGCATCCCTACTTTCTATCAATCCTTTTTCAGAATGATAAAATCTGTAGCCACTTCCGTTTTCTACATAACCAATAAACCTGCATTCCCAGGTTTTACTTTTTAATTTATCCCTTAGTGGCCTTGGGATAAGCACTTGTGCCTTACAATCCCACACTTTGAGCTTACTTAATTCTGGTTTATGTCCCGTCCATAATTCGTAAGGTGTAAGAGGTTTCGCTTTAATTTCAACTCTATTTAATATATATGTAGCAGTCGATAATGCTTCACCCCAAAAATGTATTGGTAGATCAGCATATGCCATCATCGATCGCACCATATCCAATAGAGTTCTATTTCTCCTTTCTGCAATGCCATTTTGTTGAGGTTTATATGGCATAGTATAAATATGTCTTATACCATTCAATTTGCAGAAATTGTCTAAAGCTTCAAATTCTCCTCCTCTATCACTATTCAAACTTTTAATGGGTCTACCCAACTGGATTTCTACTTCTACTTTAAATTCTTTAAATTTCTCAATTGCTTCAGATTTATGCTTGAGTAAGTAGATATGCCCATATCTTGAATAATCATCAGTGAAAGTAACAAAGTACTCCATTCCTCTATGAGTTTTTGTTTTAAAAGGTCTACAAACATCAGAATGTATAATTTCTAGTAAATCTGTGGATTTCTAACTTTTTGAAAAAGATTTACTACTCATTTTTCCTTTGATACATGGTTCACATATATCAAAATTATCTGAGTTTATTTGTGGTATTAATCCACTTTTATACATTCTGATCATTTTATTTTTATTTATATGGCCTAATCTTAAGTGCCATAAATATGTACAATCAGTAGACACATTCAAATACTCAGAAATAGGTACTTTATTAATATCAACATTCAGTACATACATATTATGATCTCTGACGCCTTTCACTGACATATTACCCTTACTTATTACAACGGTTCCAGACTTAAACTCAAATGTGTAGCTTTTCTGATCTAGTACAGACACTGATACTAAATTCCTACGAACAGTAGGTACATATAAAACATCATTAAGTAAAATAACGGAACCATTCACTTTGAATTTACATGTACCTTGCCCCAAGACATCGCAATATGTATTGTTGCCCATATACACTTTGTGCTCTCCAGTTTGTTTATATTCAAGTTTGACAAACATATCTTTGTTCCTGCATATATGTCTTGTTGCTCTAGAGTCAACCCACCATAATTCTGTCATTGGTTCTACTAGCATCACTTCTGAGATCGTCATCACAATTTCCTTGCTTTCTTGTACTTTTCTTTTGTTAGGACATTGTGATTTGTAATGGCCATTCTTTCACACTTAAAACAGTTTCCAGAAAATGGTTTGTTTTGTTTCCTTTTTAACCATTTCTTTTTCTTAAACTGTTTTGGCTTCATCTTATTCTGTGTAGCACGATTGTCCTGAGCCATCAATAAATTGGACGATTCACTATCTTTATTCCTTCTTTTCATCATTTCTCCTTCAAGTACTAAAAGTACTGGAAGTGATATCATTGTTACTTCATTTCCACCGTGTGTTAAAGAAGTAATAATGTGATTCCAAGATAAAGGAAGACTATTTAGTATGGTTGTGACTTACATTTTGTCAGTGAGAGGATGACCGGCATCATTTAATTCTTTCGCCATCAACTCCATTTGAAGTACATGATCGCCAATATCATCACTCTCTTTCATACAAGTCCGGTTATACTTATCCAACAATAACTGTATATAAGTATCCGACCTTAAACCATACTTTGCTTCAACTGCATCCATAATTTCTTTAGCAGTTTCATAGTCTTCAAATAAAGGAATAATGTGATCACTCATGCAATGCAAAATTAAAACTTTTGCCCATGCATTGTGTTCTATCCATTTATCTACATTTGAAATGTTGTTTACACTTTCACTTTCATCATCTTCTACAATTCCTTCCCATGACTTTGGTGTTATTAATGTATATAAGGTCTTTTCATGAGTTAGAAGAAAAGTTATATGCATTTTCTAGACCCGAAAATTTCTTCCATTTAATTTTTCTATCCCCGAGGGATCAATACTTTTCTTCGGTGCCATGAATAATAAACCTTAAAAAATTAATCAACAAGAAGAATGTAGAAATAATAAATGTGTACTATTTAAATATAATAGTTCAACTGTGAAAAATTAAAATTATTACAAACTTAATTAGTAATAATAACCCTTGGATTTAATCCAAGGTGGCAGCCTATAAATTCTCCTATTATATTTTATATAAGGAGAATAATAAACGTGACGCCCCGATCGAGGATATCCACGACCTTTCCTTGATGTTTCACCTATTTCAAAGAATTTCTGGCGATAATTCCGATCAACAGGTGCTTTATAATGATTTGGCTTGAAATTTGGAGCACAACGGCTTTTGAACGGACGAAATCGGGTTTGAAATGATCTCGAACGGCTCGATTGAAAATTTCTGCCCTGAACCGGTTCAGGAAACCGGGTGAACCGGTTCAGCCGAGTCTGGGAGAAAATCCGGAGTCAGCGGCTCGGTCAACGGCTTGGTCAACGGCTCGGTTCTCGGCTCGTTTCTCGGCTTGGTCAACGGCTCCGATCTCGGCTCGGCTTGGTGGCTCGGCTCCAAAGGTTTAGAAACTGGCAAAACGACAATGTCGTTTTTGCTTGAATTGACCTATGTTGGCTGAACGACACTGTCGTTAGCCCTGGACAGATTTGAATGGGATGACCGTTGGACGAAACGGCACCGTTTCGTCCTGGGTTGTCTTCAACCTCACGCTGGCGCACTGCAGTGTCCCTGCGTGCGGTTTCCTCAGTTCCGTCCGACCAAATGGTGGCCGGCGACGATGACTCCGACGTGCTCCCGAGGTCCACGACGTCCGGCGGCGGTGAGGGGCTCCGGCGACCGGCAGAAACAGTAACTTTATGTGCAAATTGGCTATTTAAATCACTATTTCTTTGTGTAAAATAATACCAATAATTTTCTTCAAAATAGTAACAATTTACTAAATTTTGAAGATTACCAGTATACTCTAAACCCCCCACCGTGATTTGAAAAAGTTTCTCTCTCGGATTTTCAAGCAAACGAAGATGATTAAAATATGCAAGTGTGGTTGCCAAACCAAGCACTTGCCTATTTATCGTCTTTGTAATGCGCGATAAAATTCCCTCTGACATGACCAGGCTCTTGATACTACTGTAGAGAAATTAAACAACAAATGGAAGCGGAATTACGACAATATGGTGACACTCCCGTGAGGGTATTTGTCCCACAAGTTGGTGATGAGCAAAGGGAATTGAGTGCACTTGTTTGTGCACCAATGACCCCTATTTATAGGCCATCATGCACCGGTTGGTAAAGGGCACATCCATTGGTTAGCCAATGGTAACCCAAAGGTCACAACCTTAAGGAGTGACACATCTTATTGTGAAAGGGTACAACCATTGGTAAACCAATGGTAACCCAAAAGTCAAATCCTTAAAAAGTGACACAACCTTTTGACTAAATCAAAAGGTTGTGTCTCTTGACACTTCCTTTAACATCACCCCTCATGGGAACCATCACCATTTTAGAGAATATCATTCCAAGGGGTACACCGTTTGGTGATCACACTCCTTAGAATAACAAAAAAAAAGTAAACAAACTATCATCTATAAAAAAGAAAAAGAAAAAGAGATGATTCATGTGAATCTTGCCTCTAGCAATAAGAACACCTATTATAGACCATGATTGTTCTGCACTATTGAGGAGAGAGCTCAATGCTTCATCACATAAAATGAATAGATAAAGTGATAATGAATCACCTTACCTAATCCCTCTTGTTGGTTTGAAAGAACATTGAGGATTACCATTAATAAGGATAGAATAGGAAACATATTCAATATATTTCATCACTAGATCAATCTATCTCTTATCAAAGCCTGACTTCCTCATTATTGCTCTTAGAAACTTCCATTCTATACATATGCTTTACTCATATCTAATTTTTAGGTCATTTCATTCTTTTGGGAGTTGTATGTACATCCATTTCATTATTCTCCCCACGCAACCATAGAGATTAAACGCTTGGTGCAAGTTGGGTTGAGGAAAGCACCATGAAAAGAGATTGAAATGGAGACATCCCCTTCCGATTTCATAAGGGTTTGAGCCATTCTAAAACATTCTAAGTATTCAAGAATATTTTACCTTATTTCCTTGGCTAGTTATAGTGGAGCCTTGATCACAAGTCATAAGGTGTTCTCGAGATGCATTTTATGCCTTTGTGTGCTACATTAATGACTCCCTTAATGACTTTGTCTTTAGATTAGGATCTCTAGCTACGTGGAGCCACATTCAACTCATGTCTGAGTCTTCTTATTGAACGGGCATGTCATATGTCCCTTCAAATTAAATGCCTTTTATCTTTTTTTTCTTGTTGCATTAAATGTGGCTCCCACCAATCTACCTTGTTAGATTGAAGGAATGACGTTTCTTACTTTATACTTTTATTGTAATTGGGAGAGGCAGCGAGCTAACCCTCTTGTCTCACCTTTTATGAGGCAAGATTGCCTTTCTGAACCTTTAGAAGATGGGCCATCGATTCTCATGGGTCTATGCAGCCCATTTACCCAACAGGTTTGAAAGTCCCCCTCCAATGATCGCTTTGCTTCATCGATAAACATGCTTACTCTTCTATTTGATGGAATTCTACTTTTATGCTAATGTTCTCTGAAGCTAAAATTTTTACTTTCATGCAGTCAAGGTGGTTTTCATTTACCAACGCCTAGGTGGTCTAAGTTCCTATGGTGTGTCTAATTTCTTGCTCATATGAACATCTTATTAAGGAGGTCTCTATAGCCGGTTATTGTCAGTAGTCCTCATTTTTTTTTTTTTTTTTTTTTTATCATTTCCACATTTTCATCACTAGTATTGTTATAAGAACAATGCAAATGGATTATTACAAGAATATTGCACACCAATCGTTTTCTAACATCATTTGGGTGGGAAGCACACTTTCTTAGTGTGTCTTTGAAAAGGTTGGTTTGATATTGCTTCAATAATTTCTCGATTATTCAAGATTGTTGGTGATATTAATGGTGGTAGACTATGTTGGGTTGTGAGCCTGGTTCGTGACTCGAGCGGAGGTGAACCAAGAGTTTACTCGACATTCGCTTGACCTATAGCTCGAGTGAAACTTAGGCAGAGAGTTTGCTAAATACCCACTCGACAGTTGACTCAAGTGAAGCCCAGGTAGATAGTTCGCTCAACACTCGCTTGATAGTTGGCTCGAGCGAAGCCCAGGCAGAAAATTTGCTCAACAAATCGCTCGAGCGAATATCAGACAGAAATTTCGCTCAAGGTTTGCTCGACACTTTACTTAAGCGAATAACCCGATAATTACCGCTTTAGGATTTTCACGCCGCCGTACATATATATATGTTTTAAATCACAGAAATTTGTATGAGAGGCAGCTTTGTGAGAGACAGGATTTCTTCATAAATAGAAAGGGAAAGGTGCTAGAGAGAGGGAGAAATTGTGTGTGAAATTCTTATATTTCCACTATGTATTTCAACTTCTCTTTAAATAAAATCTTCTGCAGTGCCGTGGATGTATGCACGTTGCTGAACACATATTGTGTCGTGTGTTATTTTTCTCTATATTTTTGCGCTACTCTTTCTCCTTACCATTCCTAACAAACTATATTTTAAGTTTTAACATATATGGTTAAAAAGGAAGGCTTGGTAGAAAAATCAAGCAGTGTTTGGCCTCTTGTAGTTCTCCAGGTTGTTTAAGTTTTATTTGGACACAAAAACTAAAAGCTTTGAAGGTGATTTGAGAGTAACATGGCCTTGATATGGTTAAGGAAGATGAACCATTCCAAGATGAAGAGAGGTTGAGGAAGACCATGCTTATTAGCATCTTGAAAGAAGAACCCTTATGGTGGAGATATGCTGGAGATAAAAAAACAAGGATATTGTGGCTTTAGAGGATAGAGGCGGTAAGTTCATTCACAGGGTTGTTATTTTGAATTGAGAGAACAATCTATTGATTCCCTACTTATGAATAGAATTTTTTCTTTTGACCTTTTCGCAGTTAGGGGGTCATATTGTGCAGTTCTATCAAAGTCATGGAGGCCTAAGTTGGATGTTCATCCTTTTGTCTCTTGAAGAGGCCAAGACTCCATGGCTAGAAAATTTGAGGAGAGAGAGGTGTGGGATGGTGTTAATGAATTTAATGAAGGTAAGGCATCGAAATTGAATGTTTATTCCATGTCTTTTTCCAAGCTTTTAGGGATGTTGTAAAGGAAAATATGATAAAGATATTTCATGAGTTTAAAACAAAATAAAATTTTTAGAAAAGATACAGATTTTAGGCCTAATAGCCTGAAATAAGGGAAATGAATGTAGCATTAAAACTCTTTTAAGGGGCACCTGGATATATAATTTCGGGCCTATTCGCCTAGTGGGTAATGTCAAAGTACCTTTATCATTGGAAGGCAAAGTCTTGACCCTATTTTTATTGTCCATGAGGGCGTTGATGGTATGTTGAAATCAAGACTACTGGAAGGGACATTCAGTTCGCTTATTGGGCTAGGGTTAACCCGTCTTGTGGGCCCAGCGGACGAAGCCTAATCGACCCACGAGTTAGAGAAAGGGGAAAGAGGCCCAAAACCTATGTGGGAGAATAAGGATGTGGAGCAGGAAGACTCGACCAACTCTGACATAGTTCTGCAGGCACTCATAGTGTTTGGCTTTCGTCGCACTCAGGAATCAGGCTCAAGTTGCAAACAGAGACCGTGACAAGATCTGTTATCCCTAACAGGGTGCAAGGGGTGTCTGCACTCACTTGCCACTAGTAAAGACCACCTCGATAGAGAGTATAAAAGCTTAACTCCAAGTTAGATCTATGGACTATGCTCTCGGGCTTACTGGAATTCTCTCTAAGGAACAAAAGTCTAACTTAGGCATCGAATGTGACCCTTCAACCCCAAGCCCTCATCTTCTCTATATTGCAGGTAACTGAGCCCAATACCCGATTTGAGAAACACATCTTTAACAACTACTTGAACTTTTTTGTAAATCATATAGTGAGAAGAATACAATCATGTGAATTAGGTAATCTTGTTCTAGTTTTTTAAAAGATATAGAGTCAGAGGGAAATAGTGTACTTGGATCACGTGGTGCATGTGCAGTACCCTAGGTTCACACCTAGAAGACCATTTGTGCCCTAAGCTCTATATTATTGTACGAACACTTTAAGTTGGATGATTTCTGCTATAAAGCACCAAGAATGTAACAAGGTTTAATGTCTCTCATATTTTGTTTTCAAATGACATTTATGTGTTTTGTGAGCCCCAACCATGGCTATCTCTACCATTTTGTTGTGTATTTCTATGTTTTAGAGCTATAAATGGATTGAAGTTGAACTTGACCAAATCAAAATCGTTTCTAGTTGGTAGAGTTGAGAATGTCACCACTGTGGTGGGTATCCTTGGATGTATGATCTTTACCTTACCCATAATTTATCTAAGACTTTCCTTGGGAGGTACCTTCAAATTTAAAACCATTTAGGATGGAATTATCAAGTGATGGAATGTTGTTTAGTTGGTTGGAAGTGGTTGTACCTATCAAAGGGTGGTAGAAGCACGATGACCTCACTCTCTAACTTGCCTACTTGCTATATGTCCTTGTTTCCACTTCTTATAAGTTGCCAACAAACTCGAGAAACTAATAAGATTATAAAATGGGAGAAAGATAAGCTCCATCTTATGAATGATCCAATGCATGTTCATTGATTGCAAACAGAGGGTTAGGGGGTGAAAATCTAAATTCTTTTTAACCTGCTCTCTTGAGTAAATGGTTACGCTATTTTGTCAATGAAAGAGAGAACATATAGTGGGTGTTTATAAATATGAAGTATGGAAGCTTGCGAGGTGGTTAGTGTTCAAACAAAGGTAAAATGGTATTTTGGGGTTGATGTCTAGAAGAATATTAGAGGGGTTGCGGGGTTTGATGCACTTCATTAGATTTACAATGGACGGCGTGTCCCATATTCACTTGTAGTATGATGTGTGGTGTAAAGGTTGATCATTTAAAAATGTATTCAGATAGTTAATAATAATTACTTGCGAATCGCGAGAAGGAAACACATTAGGCATATAATTGGCATATGGTGCACAGCTCTAGTCAGTGGAGTTGATCTTTTGTTAGGGTCCAGGAAAGGCTAATGTTGGGAGGTGGACCTCTTCTTATCATTCGTTGACCTGTGGGCGGCTTTATTCATGCAGGGTGGGACTTAATAGTGAAGAAAGGTTTTTTTTTTAGTAAAGTCATTCTTAAATGTTTCACGCGTTATAGAAAGGACCCTTTCTATAACGCGGATCACCTTAAAAAGCTCTTTTGGAAAAATAAGACATCCCTCTAGAGTTGATTTCTTCTCAACAACAGCGGATCACCTTCTTATGCATTGCGAGGTTGCTGTCTTCTCATGTTGTAGTCCTTTTTACCACGTTGGACAAGACAGTCCAGTACTAATCAGTATGTATTGCGTGGGAAAATGACCCCATCGCGTTGGTGTTGGAGCTCAATGCTGTATTGGATTCGGACCTGCGACAATTTAGATTAAAGATAAAAATTAAAAAAAAAATGTTAAAATATTATTTTTTAATATTATTATTGTTTTAAAATTTTTAAAAAATTGAATTATTTATTATATTTTATATGAAAATTTAATAAAATTATAATGATGAGATGAGACGAAATATTTTCCGAATCCAAACGGACCCAAATCTTTCTTTCTTTCTTATTACCCTCGGGCCTCTTCCATTGGATTGTACAGTTACTCCAGCGAAACTGTGCTACTTATATTTCTATTTTTCATGAATTCCTTATACTTTTTTCCTATAGCTAGTTAGATAAATCTCTCATATACTTCCTATGTACTGGAATAATATATTTTTATCTTGATAAAATTTTACATTACTTACCAAAAAAGACAAGTACACAAATCTTCAAGACCTTGGGAAATAAATATCTCATGATTTCCGAACTCATCACAATAAACTCAAATGATTACAACAGCCACATATCAAACCCCCTAATCTTATTCCCCGTGACAATCAAGCAAGATCTCTTTTACTATGTCAGGCTGAAACCACCTCGGAATTTCATGACGGGAACCGAAGCATGAAGGCTGCATGCCCTACCATCGTGGCAACATATGTACAGATTGAAACAGCAGCACCGAGAAATCAAGGGTAGCCTGAGCAGATACCTTCCATGCGATTCTTAGAGCCAGAGATCAATGGGAGTGCGGGACAGACTTTGATGAGTTTGAGTCCCCTTTTCCATTGAACTTAGATTTATCCTTGATGGCCTTCTGGTTGCTGGGTGCCCCTTTGACAACAGTTCTATTTGAATTCCTGGCCGATTGAGCACCAGCACCTGCCCCTACTCAAACCAATAAAAGGAAAAATAAATAAATAAACAACAGAAAAAGTGCTGGTTCTGTCACCAACCTCGATGAATTCATAAGGCATTGCAGCATTATGTGGAAAAGTCATTTGAGAGTACAAGAACTAAATGATCACCAGTTAAGATTTAAAACTAGCACTTGCCTTTCAAGAAAAATGAATGGCATCTTTAACTTTGATTATTCATCTCACAGAAAGAAATTAAAACATGCCTAAGAAACATTTTGCATCATGCAATTCTTCCCAAAAAGTTAGCTTCAACCATATGTATTCATGTATGGGACAAAGGAAACCTTATATTAACATGTGCATTGGGAGGAAAAATATACCTACTCTCTCTCTCTCTCCAGCAAGTAAGAATGGCCAGAACTCAAATTCCAGCTAATGGAACCAGGCCTTATTCCAGTCTAGGCTACAGTTCTTTACGACAATACATCAGGTTTTAAAGAGAGAGAGAGAACTCACCACTGTTGGGTAGAGACAATCGCTTCTTTGCCTGTTTATCTGGTTGAGCGGATCTCTCTTTTGGATTGCTGTGGGATCTCAAACCAATTCCAGGCCTTGACTTAGCTTCTTCAACTGGATCATCCATCTGTGCCTGTGCCTTGGGCTTTGGCTTGGAAGGTAGTGTATCGGATGCCTCTTGCATGCCTGCTGACTTGCTGGATGAAGAACCAAAGCCATCAGAATGGGAGGGCCCCATTTTCTGACTTGAAAGGTTTGGATGAAGATTTGAGGCAATTGGTTTTTTTCCAGCAGATTTTAAGTGGGATGTGATTCCATCGTTACCCTCAGCTGATCCATTTTCATGTACCATCACCCCATCTCTGAGATTAATGTCAAGAAAACGATTCTCCCAAGGACGGACAGCCATCCATCTTTCCAACCAGTCCCAACCCCAGCTGCTTTTATCTGGTTCAAACCCAGCGGGAACAGCCAACTGCCTTGATCCAGCCTGCCACTGCAGGAATAGAAAAATGGATTTTATATGAATGATTATTGGTCACTCAAGAAGACCCAAAAATAGATGTGGGGCGATGCATCATGTCTCAGTGTGCATATCAAACATCCCAGTCAAGCATCCCTAATTTATACAAGGAAGGTGTGATTTATAAAAAGTTTATTGATACATATGTCCTAAACCTTATGCTTTTCTATAAATCTATAATCCTATTCTAAACTAGAGAGGTAAATTCTCTCCCAGAGGAGTGCCCAAGAAGCATCAGAAATGTCCTCTCTAAAATAAAAATCAATTTAATTCCGATATAAATGCGTAAGGTGACATATCCAAGAAAGCTCGTTTTCTGACAAATTGGTACCCTTCTGCTTATGACGAGACCTACAACACCTGCTAGCAGCAGGACACAAATTCCTGAGGAAGATTGAATGTTACATAAGAAAAATGAGAGGGAGGGATAGCAGCAAGCTTAGCGAACAAGAGCTCTCCTTTTTTCATTATTTCTCTTTTGTCAGGGATGAAAGAGAGAGCTCACTGAAACGCTACACATGTTTGACACCCAAGACCTTAATAGTTTATAACCATGGTTATAAACCATTAAATAGAATTTTCCATTTCCGTCCATGGTCTTGGGTGTCAAACATGTGCAGCGTTTCATCCCAACAACACAAAGGAAATGTTATAGAAGTCCGGAACAATATATACACAGAAATGACAATCAACATCGGGAGTTTATGGTTAGGGATACCATGTGGAAAAAACCACTAACATTTAGGGAAACACTATACACCTCAGACAAGGCTTCGACTATAATGGGCGCGACTTGAAACTTTGGTTAAATTCAAACAATCCATAGAAAGAAAAGGTTTATGATATCCCAGATCAAAATCCTAAGAAACAACCAGAGTCAGAGAAAACATTACATGCACAGTTCAGATAAGCATGCCCTCACATGCAAGTTCATCCTGTCTTCTTGTAAAGCAAAACTTCATCCTGTCTTCTCCTTTTTAGGTTCCAATTTATGGAAGTTCAAATTAAGCCTTTTAACTAGAAGTTGCAGCTTTGATCCAACAAGAATGTGACAATCTTTTACCTGATGAGCCAGAGCATATGCCATAGCTCTCTCACGCTTAGCAGCAGCCTCCTGCCTCTTTAACAATTTGGATTGAATATCTTCAACCGATCCCACGCTATCACACCATCCTTCCTGCAACACAGTCAGAAGTCTCATGCAACAGTACATAGGCTTGACAAAATCAAAGCCATTGTAGGGAAATAAAGCAAAAGCAGATACATCATTTCAATATGTTTGTTTCAATATGGTTAGGTGACACAAATTGTCTTAAAATGGCATATACATGTTTGTATTCCTCATGTGCATGGCAATATGTTTGTATTAACACGACCGTATTGCTAAGAGCCCTAATTAAGGAGGGGAAACTAAGCTAGTGGCACCCAATCAAGGCTTGTAAAGCAATTAATGGCCAAAAGGTGAATCATCCATTTCAGAAGCAGCTAAGAACAATTAATGGCCCTATAATTAGGCAGGAAGGTTTAAATCCTATGGGTTGGCTCAAGTGATAGGCCTTGGCCTTTGGGGTATGTCCCACCTCAGGTTTAAGGTTTGAATTCTTGAGTGCAAATAATTTTTTAAGGGCCACGCCCCATTGGTGAAACACAAATGATTTACCTAATTAATGTGATGCAGGCGTGTTACATGGATCTAGGGTTTAATCAGATGAAAGACATGTTGGGTTCGCATGGTCTCTAGGGTTTCTTGACATCAAAATAGTTAGGCAGGAAGGTGACACTCATCCTATTACAACTAGAATTCATCGTACTCCAACTCAATCACCATCATGCTTTACAACTTTTTCAACAAAAGACTCCCTACTCTAGGGAAGTTGACTCATAGACAACAATAATCTATATTGTCAAGTAATATGATATTCATGACTGAGAAGTTGGTGATATTACAGAATTTTTCAGCTTGTTTTTTTTTTTGTTAAGTAGAATTTTTCAGCTTGTTGTACACCACCAAATAAGGAATCAAGAAGTGGACAAGATATTATGGAGCTCCTCCAAAATAGTAAAGTTCTCTATATGCTCGTTTTTTAAGACGATCATCAATCTAGATAACAACCCACTTCCCTTTGAGGAACATTTGGAGTAAGGCACTTCTAATACGTTTGTTGTATGGACTGCATTGTTAGGGCAGATCTTGACCATGGAAAAAATTACGAAAACACCTGGTCATTGTGATTGATGGGTGCTATATGTGCAGGAATAGTACGGAAACTGTGGATCACTTGTTACTTCATTGTGAGGTTGCCAGGGCCCTATGGGATGACTTCTTTGGCAAAGTTGGGATAGCATGGGCAGGCCTGGGAGGGTGGTCAATCTTCTTTCTAGTTGGAGAAACCTTTATTGTATCCTGCAAATTGTAGGAATACGGAAGATGGTCCCCATATGCCTTTTGTGGTAAATCTGGAGGGAAGGAAACGACTGGAACTTTAAAGATAATGTTTGCTGGAGAAACTCAAAAGCTTCTTTTTCAACATATTATTTCTCTTGGCAATAGTTTTAGATTTAATGGGCTCACATTTCTTGATTTCCTTGTATCTATTTCTTCTTCCTAGCGAGGTATTTATCTTGTACACATCTTGGGTACTCGTGATATGCTTATTGACATCAAGAAAACTTTTACTTATATGAAAAAATGATATTCATGGCTGGCCAGAAAACTTTCCTCAAGACTTTTTTTCCATTTGTCGAAAATAAATATTCAAGCCAAACAATTCATCAACCCAAAAAAAAGTCTCAAGTCATAGATCAAACCATTTGACACTGAGGCAAAACCAGAAGGTCCTGGATATGAACCTCACAAACTTGTTACTGACACGTAGATAAATCCCCATCACCACCGCCAAAAAAAAGAAAAAGAAAAAATATGCCATAAAAAATACCAATCCAAAAAATAATTGTTGTATCTAACTGAAACTGTCGGAAGTTGCTTACTTCTATTTCTTTGACATGAGCCTCATTTGCAAGTTGTTGTTGAAGTTTCTGTTTTGCTGTTTGACTTTCCAATGCCAGACGAACACGTCTGGCTCGGACACGAGCCTGAACTCTCACCAGAGCTTGCATACAGCGAAGAGTTATTGCAGCTTGTTTTCTCACAGCATGGCCCCTGACAAGGGCTTGAAGTCTTACCAATCCTTTCAAAGCTCGTAAAGCTCTCCTAGCCTGATATATATCAGGAAAAATTTTCAATCAGATCACAATTATTAGGCTGAAAGTGCTTCCAAGAGAAGTACAAGGAAAAATATCAATTTAACAGGCTAAATGGAAATCCATGATGCATATGTTCCCAAGAAATACAAACTGAAATGCATAAACAAGATGTGGCATGGGCATAGCATAAAGTTTCTGATGGATGTTCTCAATCGATTATGGGTGTCAATTTTTTGTTTTCTAGTAGGGCTAAAAACATCACTTTAGCCAACCAAAGCAGATATAGTATCAATTTCTACAAGAAAAGAAACCAACTCTGAATGGTTAAAATTTGGTATTCTTTTTTTAACTAAGCAAAATAATTTTATTAATTCGCGAAAAGATGCTATCCTAATTCCATACACCTGTCACAATCCTCAAAAATTTGATCATTACTCCCTCCAAATGCACCACACAAGGCAGATCAGGGTCGTTTCCATAAATTTTCACTATGTTGGCAGCCAAACTGACCTTTCCCAACACCTTAAAAGATCCAAAGGCATTACTCAATCCAACATCTTTCCATAAGGCATTGGCTACATCACAATGTTGTAGTCCAAGTGTCCACAATTCGTTTA
This sequence comes from Juglans regia, assembly GCF_001411555.2. NCBI lineage: Eukaryota > Viridiplantae > Streptophyta > Magnoliopsida > Fagales > Juglandaceae > Juglans > Juglans regia. Next base: position 15,442,861 of record NC_049905.1, on the reverse strand, counting down.
CCACAGAAACTTTACTCTCCAGTACTTGAACCATAATTCATTAATTTATTGAGTTACATATTCTAACATAGAGTTTGACACTATGTCACTAGAAATTTACAGATCCATTCTCTAGCTCAATGGCCTGCGTACAATTTCTTCCCGAAACTTAGATAGTTTTATATCTGAGTGTTTTGCAACATTATCAGGGTTAAGCATCTTATAAGCATCAACTTAGCAGAGACACGTTTCCATACAAATATTTCATTTCTCCTTTCATTAGCTTCTGCATCCTTTTTTTTTTTTTGGTGGGAGTTAACTTGTGCACCCAAAATTCATAACAACAGGTTACCTCAAACACTAAACATATCTCTTGCTTCTCTCTCTCTCCCAGTAAAAGCTAAAAACAAAACACAATAGAGAGAGGAAAGAAAAGAAACCCTTAATGCACCATTTGGTCGCAGAAATTGATCTCACAGGAGAAAATTCCGACTTTTACAACTGTAGCCACAATTCTGTTTTAAGTTCTTATTTCGTTTTGTCTTCTAGTCTATTGGACAGATAATACATGCATGCAAATCATCAAATAATTATTCCTATTGCATCAAATCATAACAGCAGTCCTCATTCCAGATAGAAAAAGAATTGATCCACTAGACAAGGAAGAAATTGTCAGATTTCCAACACTACTTCAAATAGAAAATGATAAAGCCATATTAATTGATGGGGCAGTACCCTATGGATAGATTATCCCAATTATTGTTGTTATTCACAACAATGGACCCTGTAATTAATAGTGTGAAAAAATAAACATGTAAACAATTTAAGGTTCATATTTCTCCAAGACTAGTTAACCTACCCCATGTCTCTATATACTTGCAAGCAACCATGTAAAGGTATACTATAAGACAGTTACAAATGAACACACGAAAATTGCAATAGAAGGACAACCAGAGAAGGGATCCTAGATTTTGAATACAAGAATTTGTATGGCAATACCAGAAATCCACGAAAAGCGGTCTGGATGTGTGTTGCAGCCCCCTCTCTCTCAATTTTCTGATTAAGAGATGCATCCTGTACTTGAGGCGAATCCAAATTGGAGCCAGCAGCATCAGGATTTGATTGAACATTGAAATCTCCAACTGGTGGAGCAACTTCATTACCGTACTCATATTGAAGATTATCTGCATCGATCTCAATGGAATGCTTTCTCTGGTGCCGAAACTTTCTAGTGGCTGATCTCTGTTATGAGTAAAGAACAAAAGTTGATATGATTAATAACATACCATTTTACTGTGCTCGTTATGCTTTGAGATTTCCAAGTTGCTTATGCACCAACTGAAGAAATGTCTTGAGGATTAAGAATGCACGATGTAAGAATAGCAAAATTCCAATAGCAACATGCCACTGAAAAATTCATATACCTATAAAAAATTATATGTTGTTGACCACTATATCTGGGGCTGACCAAGTAATCCCAAATCGAATTAATAAAATGAATTTCAAATGTTCGGAGTCAACCACAGAATTAAGGATTTTCTCCAAACCACTTAATGTGACATATGCAGAGCCCCTAAAACTACTACAGAATTTGCAATCTTTCAATTTTGGCAATCATCAATCCAAAATACAAAAACAAAATGCAATATATCCCATTTTCCTTTTAAAAAGTCAAAACTGCCCCTAAAATATTTTTAAAAGACAGTAAACCCCATTACATTAAAAAAATTTAAAAACGAAAGAAAAGTAACCCACAGCAGCGCCACTGGCTGCCAAACTGCCATGGCTCTATTTTTTCCTTTTCTTAATACTTTTTTATTTTTAATTTTCATATTTTGAATTTTTAATTGAGGGTACTTGTGTCAGATTTTCTAGGCAAGGGGTACATAGTAGTTTTTGGTAGTTGAGTTGCTGATTGTCAAACTTGATAGTTTGGAGGTGACTGCAAATGGTGTGGTAGTCTGAGAGGGTCAAGTGTATTTTCCCACCTGATACAAATTCCACTACATGTTTTCCTGACCAATTTGGTTTGCTAACTTCATGTAGAATGCAAATAGTAAAAGAATAAGTAATACAAAAGGATTACTTGGGAATGGGCTATAAAGGTCGTTTTCAACAAAATTTCAGGCTTTATTTTGAGAAGATCAGAATAATAGATTTCATTCAAGCTCTGAGCAATTATGAATCATGTGAGTAACCGAAACACATGAGCTCACTTCCCAAAACAATTAAAATAAGCACCATGGAATTCGTCTAACATTTATGGACAAGATAAAGCAACTCTAGCAAATTTTAAGAAAGAACAAATGTAGAGAAAAAGTGGATTCAAATCTAGAGTATTTATCTGACTTTGAATCAGTGTAGAATTTTCTGCCATAAATAAGACATTAATTTTGAATTTTTTGGTCAAACAGCTCCTGTAGTTTGCCTAAATTGAGATTTGCTACGGGACCAAGATCTGGCAACCAATGTTGTGGCCAGATGAGATCCGTGGTCAGATCTTGGCCATGGTGGTCCCTTTACCACATGGAGGATTGGCCAGAGGTAGACCTCCCCGCCCTGCCCCTTTTTTAAGATAAAAATTCATTTTTTTTAATCTCTTTATAATTCAAAATTATACTTCCACTTTTTTTTTTTAATTTCATTTCAAATTAAAATTTTCCATGTGAAGTCTACAAACTGCAACAATTTTCAGCTTCTATGGATGGACCTAACACAAAGTTAGACATAGCACATTGGTTATTTCTGAAAAAACAACATTACAATTAGCAAATCTCAATTTAGACAACACATGCAACTTCAGCAACAAAGCTCATCACATGTAATAACCACATTTCAACAAGAATAACTGAACGATGAGGAAATTTAAAAATTCAAGAATTCAAGAAAGGTTAAGAAACAGCCCACATTTTCGCCCTTCTCCGAAGACTCTGACTTTTCTGATTTCTTCAAACCAACCAATGCTTTAATCCATTTTCCTGAGACACCCATGGTGTCAGTTTCTTTAGTTCAGCCAAATACAGATCTGCACAAAGAAATTCTTAGCCACAGCAGTAAACAGTTGAGTGCAGTATACAATTAACCTCACTGAAAATGAAGAAAACCAGCAAAAGAAAAATAAAAGGAAAACTTAGGACAGCCAGTTGACATGTTACCAGCATCCTACTCATTTGATGAAAAATGAAATTGAGATAAGATCTTCTGTCCGAATCTGCCCATATGTACTAAAATAAATTTGATACGAGATAGAGCTTAATTTATCCATACAAGTGTAGGGAACCTTTGTGCTTATCATAAGGCAACCGGACTTTAGACTTAGTAATTAAGCCTACCGGCCCGAGCCATTCTTCCACACCTGGGTGTGATTTCTGAAATTCAGAAATTAAATAGCATGGAAATCAAGACCATAAAATAAAAAACAACCAAGTTGCATCAGTATGACAACCCATTTAAATGCTACAGAGTTGGAACAGCATTACGGCAAAAGAAAGGTCAACTTAGAGTGAATGCAGCAGGTTACCATCTTCTAAAGAAAAGAAACGAAATCTCCAAGAAAAATAACTTCTTTTCAATTTAAGCAGCATGCATTGATAGAGTTGAGCTTCCTACATTGGAAGCACTTTAATCGACTGTATGCTTTTGAGCTATTAATTAGCTCAATGATGGGGTGCGATCCCTATATATATATATATATCTATATATATATATATATAATTTTACTAGGGGTACTAAATGGTTATTTATGAAAATATAAAGTGGCTTGGGTAGACTCCAGAATCTAATATATAATCTAGCTGGTTGCCACCTCTCGAGCTCCGGTGAATCTTTTCCTGAAAGACTCCTCCACAGAAAGAGGAGTGATCACTTCCATTCACTCCAAATCCTGCAAATCCTCAAAAAGCAACCGCTTTTGACTATCAATATGCCCAAAGACGATGTGTGGAAATTCATACCTGACTGTTTGTGGATGGTAAGAAATAATAGATGCTTCAAAGACAGGGAGTGTTTCTTGGACTAGTTGAAGAGACTCTTTCTTGCCACACTATTTTCCTGAGCTGCTGTCATTGTTTGTAATGAGGACAGCTTTCATAATTTGTTTGTATCCATCTCTAGTACTTGGTGGTTATTAGGAGTATTCTATATATACTTCCTGTGTACTTGGATTATACCTTTTACCATCAATAAATTCTTACTTTTACTTGTAAAAAAAAAAGTAGGCATCACCCAGACCATTAATTTAGTCAGGATCAACTTGGAGAAGGATCAGAGCTTATACTTTGCCCTCTTCTCAGAATATCTAATTCAATGTGCCATGGCAACCAGTCAACTGTGCACAAGTGAGTGCCTAGCATGACTTTGTGAAGCAACTATAAGCTGCATAGGTGAAAAATTCTTTCGTCTCAGAACTCAAGAGAACAATTAAATCCTATACCCTTTGGAACTAAGTTTGGATCGGAATGATATTTGAATGATTGGAGTCAGAACTCAGGATTTGGAAAAAGTTAAGAGCCTGGAAGGTCATATGCTAGGAAAGATAGCAATCTCCAGTACCAAAACCATTAATTGTCTTCATGCCAGACTTGGCATAGATTGCACATTAGAGGAGTGCTCGATGTAGATGTTGGAAAGTTTACATTTGAGTTGTTGAGTAATTTCCACAGAGGAAAAGCAGAAGAAGTGAGAAATTGATATACAAGATGGGCTCATATCCAAAAGTTTAAACTATTAGGTTGAAAGCCAGATTTTGTAAATATAAACACCAAAACAAGCCTACACACGATCAATTTGAGATTACTCTCAACACATCCTTTCATGTGCAATGTCAACCAGACATGTTATTTAACAAGTACCATAAGAGTTATGAATTGCACCTAATCTTTTCAATTCTAAAAGTCAGACTTTGAATAATGTTTCTCCTCTCACCAGGTTTATAATTCACTGCACAGTTGGATAGCATATCGTGAATTTTGTTCTTCCGTACACATAAATACATGGAAAACAACAGCCCAACTATCACCATGTTGAGACATTAATGATAAGGCAAAGCATTGAAATAAAACCTAAAACTTGCAAAGCTGGAAAGGCACCAAGTTTTTACCAACCTCTTTATTTATACCCCAAATCAGAATCGTTTGCACCTTTGAAGCAGTCACTTCAAGCAATATGTTTGTGGCATGATCACCAACGCCTCCAAGTTCCCAATAAGCTCCTCATTTCTTATCCCCTAAAAAAGAAATTTAAATAATTTAAATAAAATGGAAACCTCATTGAACTGACTGGTGACCGGGGAAGCATAGACGTGCATGAAATTTAGACATCGTAGAGGAAAACGAAAGCATCCCAAACAAATATCTTCAACCGAGTTCAATTAAGAAGGTGCATTCGTCAAAACAAACCCAGAATTGATGAAAAGCAAAACCCCGTTACAGTAACTCGTACTGCTACTTAAAAGGATGCAGATCCTGTAACTAATTGAAGTTGAGAACTTACAGTGCAAACTATTAAAGAAGGCTGAAAAGGCCGAATTTTACCAGAAAATTTTGACAACAAAAAACTGACCTTAAATAAGCTAAAATGCAGCAGAGATGGGATGAGATGAAAAAAAAAAAAAACGAAGTGGCAATAAGATATGGTAACTTAGATCCGCAGCTCGGGAGCTTAAGAAGCTCAATTCACCTGAAGTAGAGAGAGAGAAGGATAGAGGTGGGTGAGAAAAGTGAAAAGCGGGAGTAAGAAATAGTAACGTAGATCAACAGATCGGGAAGCTTAACAAGCTAATTAACCTGAAGTTGGAGAGAGAGAGAGAGAGGTGAAAAGCTGGAGGTACGTAGCTTCTCACAGTCAAAATTGGTAAAAACAGGGAAGTAGCTTCTGTATAATCCGACCAAACTCCCAACTTAAGAGGATCGGATTTCGATTCCAACCATAACTTTTCCTCACATTCTCTCTTTAGAGTCTATAATTGATGTGGTTTCTGTCTTCTGATGACCAGACGATAGAACCCAGCAGAAATAGATAGGACCGGTGTTAGCTAAAGTACGCCGGGGAGAGAGGGGGAGGTGGGGGAGGGGGTTTTTGGAACATTGAGAGAAGGACCACGTCGTATTAAGGGATGGTTGTGGCCCGCGGGGTCAGTCGGTCTGCAGGGTCGGAAAAGGTGGGGCCACGTTTGCTTTACGCTTGGGCTCACGCTAGCATTGACTCCCTCCGTTTTAATTCAAAACGACAAAGGATAAAAAATAAAAATAAATAAAGGAACAGCAGGAAGAAAGTTAAGAAGAGGGAATTGATTGCGGTCTGTGGTTGTCGCACTTTTCTGTCTCTTCTGGATAGAAAAACTAATGTTTTTTAAATTAAAAATAATTAATTAATAGAAAAGGGTGGCGTGAGACCTTTATATTTTAATATTTTATTGTTATAAAATTCTAACGCAGACCTCGTTTAGATTGCAAGATACTTCCTAATCATAGAAAAAAAAAAGAGAGATTGCAAGATACTTTGCTTTATGTCTCATTTATTTTTAGAACAATGTTATCCACAGTATTTAAATTGAGATTATATTATAAATTTAATTAATTTTATCTTTAAATTTTTTAAAAATTACAATAACATCTTTATAAAAATGATATTTTTTTCTATTTAATGAAAGGCTTGCACATGAAAATGGAGACTACAAATAAAATTTCTGTTATTTTTATAGATAAATTCAGGTAAAAGTTAAAAGTTGAATAAAATATTCTTATAATATATTTTTTTAATATTATTTTTATTTTAAGATTTGAAAAAATCTAATTGTTATTTTATTTTCTTTGAGATTTTAAAAAGTTATATTAATTAAATGAGATTATATGATATGGAATGAAAATGATTGTGAAAACAAACGAGCCATTAATCTCATCTTAAAATTCAAACATCAAAATTATAAATATTTTTTAATTTCAAATTTTTTATTTTTTATATCTAATCATTACTTAATCGTTACAACTTTTTAAACTTTTAAACAAAACAAAGAATTAATTCAACTTTTTTAAATTCTAAAATAAAAATAATTTTAAAAAATAATATTCTAATATTATTTTAATTTTATAATATTTTTATTTAACATTTTCTCTAATTTTTTCCTAAAATTTTATAAAATATTTTAACTCAAACTATTTTATTACTATTCACAAATTTCTTATCCTACCTCAAATGAAGCCTAGTTTACAAAATGGTACTTAATAACTTTTTATTCTTTGAATCAGGGCGTCTCAATAGGTTACACAGGCTAAGGCTAAAATTTTGAGGTTTTTTTTTTTTTTTTTCTACAAAAAAGGTAAAATAAAATAAAATAATTTTAATTTTAATTTTTAAATTACATTTTTATTTAAAAATAATTCATATCGTTTTGCAAAGTAAAATAACATATTAAGATTTTATATCATATTTTCAATTAATAATCGACTTAATCTTTATTAGAAAGTTTTCGATTTATAATTTATTTTTATCAAATATAGTTTTATAAGGCGTGCTTTAAACTCTTAAAAATAATTATAATCATTATTATCAGTAAAATTTTATAAACAACCTACACATTTGAGAAAAGGTGAGTCTTACCTCTTCAAAAGATAATACAAAAACTTTTTATGAACATTCAAAAATTAGATTTTATTATTTATAATTTTTACATTATATATTAAATTAATAATAACAAAAGAGAAGTGTATTTCTAGAATGAGAGTACTAAAATATTTATTATGTAGGATATAATATCAATTTGATACTTTTGATGTTCTCTTATTGCATTAATTGATTTTCTTAATTGGGTGTTTTTTTCGTTTTAAAAAAATTATACTTGTTTATTTTTTGGGGCTTTCTTCCAATAGGGACCTTAAGAAACTGCCTTATGCTGTGTTTGGTAAGTGAAGTAATCTCAAATTATTTTATTATTATTTACAAATAGTTCATTATTATTTATAAATTATTTACTATTTTTTTATTACTATTTATAAATTATCTTAAATCACTTTATGATCCAAATGTAACCTAAGTCGCGTAACGGAAGAGCCGGCCATGCTTTGGATTCAGAACAATTTATTATTATTTGAATTTGATTATTTGGTATCATATTTATCTAATTTTTTAAATAGAGTACAAAAAGTTTGTATACTTTAATATTATAAATATCATTTCTCATCCTAAAACTACAAATATATTTACTTCTTATATAAAAATGCCACGCTATTAACACTTTTTATCTCTATTGGATTATCTAAATAAATTAAGGGTTGATAAGCAACGTCATATCATCACAGTAGAAGTGATATAATAATGTATTATATAATTTTTTTAAAAAAAATTTCAATGAGATCTTTATTCCAATTTTTTAACCATATGATATCACATATGCCTTTTCTTCTTACTCTTTTTCTCCTCTTTGCTAGCACTGATGCGGAGATTCCTCTCAAATTTAGGTATTTTTTAAGGTTAGGTTTGGTTAGTGAATTAAGATAAAATGAATTAAGATAAAAGTTAAAAATTGAATAAAATATTATTAGAATATTCTTTTTTAATATTATTATTATTTTAAAATTTAAAAAAATTGAATTGTTTATTATATTTTATATAAAAATTTATGAAAATTATAATGATGAGATGAGATGGGTTGAGAGTGTTTTTCAATCCAAACTGAGCTTATAATGTCTCTTTTGGATTTAGAGATGAATTTAAATGAGTTGAATAAAATATTATTTTTTAATATTATTATTATTTTGAGATTTAAAAAATTGAATTATTTATTATATCTTGTAATAAAATTTGAAAAAGTTAATATAACGAAATGAGATGAATTTCTAATCCAAAGTCTTTCTCTCAATTGTCTTGCCTTATTTTTCAAGGATTTTGAAATTCATATCCACAAAATGCCATCCTCTGCTATGCATACATCTTGTCATAAGCTCTTAGCGTTCAGCTTCATCTTTTCGGCCGATGGCCTTCCACTTTGCTAGGCGTATTGTTGGCCACACGTGTCGTTGCTAATGCCATGGGTGTCCACTTGTTGCAACACTCTCCTTCTTATCCAATGACTTAATTTTTGCCAAGAACTTCCTTCACTCTCGAAGAAGTATCATCTTCATTTAACTTATGATTAGATTGTATTCTTTTCATTTAGATAAGCATCTCATATACTTCTAAAAATATTATTAAATTAACGAATGAAATTAGCAAAATATTTTATTTACTCTAATGTCTCGTTTGTTTTTACAGATAAAATGAGATGAGTTGAGATTAAAGTTAAAAAATTGAATAAAATATTGTTAGAATATATTTTTTAATATTATTCTTATTTTAGAATTTGAAAAAGTTGAATTGTTTATTTTATTTTGTATTGAAAGTTAGAAAAGTTGTAATAATTAAATGAAATGAGATGAGATATTTTCTGAAAGCAAACGAGACCTAAATAGATATTATCAATTGCATGTAAACTGAGAAATATTATATTCCTTAACACTTTATTCTGTCTATAATGTAGAGCAAGAGTCAACACCAAGCACTTGAATCCAAACTATTATACAACATATCTTATAGTAGTTCACCTTAGTTCGTTTGGATAATAAGGTAATCTCAAGTGATTTATAAATGGTAATAAGAAATTATGAAAAAGAAATGATAAAATATTAAATAGTAATAAAAAAATAAGTAAAAAGTAATAATAAAATATTGAATAGTTGTAGAGTAATTTTAGCTATCCAAACACAACCAAGTTTGGGCTTTCAGATTGCCTTTCTAAGGTGGAATTTTTTTTTATGATAAACACTATGATCACTCTTCCTCCTCAAGATGATCAAGGCCCTCACACCCATTGACATGATCTATTCTATTGCCATCTACAGAAAAGCTTTATTCTAACACATGATCTATTCTTATGATCATGTTCGAACGCATAACACTTAATGTTCGAACATTGATCAATTTATCTTTCAACAAAGAAATTATTGGAAAATATTCTGAAACGCTTTATAAATTATAGAATATGTAAAATAAAAAGAACAAATTAGAAAGAGAGAATCCGGTATTGAGGCACATTGTGATAGACATTTTCCTTAGAGTAGATTTCGCCGCCTCCAAATTTAACATGCATTAGGCTTCTTGACAGTCTACTTCCAAGATACAACAACGTCAGTTCTCATTAATCTCTTTGTCGGTGCACACAAAAGGAGATTCTCAAATTCGATATGAAATAGCCAAAACCCAAAAAAAAAAAGAAGGATGAAGTGTTTCTCTAATTTTTATAGAGAGTTTGGAATTAATGAATTTGTAGGTGGAGTTTCCTATTTATAGAGAATGAAATGACACTTGTGAAAAGTCACAACTGGAATGAAATGACACTTATGAAATATCACAACTTATTTAAATGAAATGGTACTTGTAAAAAATCACATCATATAAATGAAATGGTACTTGTAAAAAGTTACAACTAAAATGAAGAAATACTTTTGAGAAGTCACAACTTCTCAAATATTAGATAATACATTGAAAATGTTTCTAATTCACTAAATGACAACTCTTTGTTTGGTTGGCAAGCGGTTAAGACTTCTATCTCCAAGAGGCATATATTGGTTCAAGTTACCATGATACATTTTTATTTAAATTTAGATAACCGAACCGATACATTGAATAATGGTAATGGTTCACATTATTTTTTATTTTACATCAAATATTTGACTCATTTCTTAAGTTTAAAAACCAACAAAAACCGTCACTAAAAGTTATATTTGGTGACGACTTATTGATCGTCAAATTCTAAACCGACACAAAAACTCAAATATATTATAATGGTAATAGCTAATATATAGTTCTTTCTTAACACTTGCAACTATATATTCCGATAAAATTCAATAGTTTTGCATATCGAAATGCTAGCTAGTCCATGACTCAATAATGAATGCAAATTAATCCAGTCGTGTATCATGTGAGCCTATTGTTCTTTTAAAACCTCCACACAACTTTTTTTTCCCAAGATAATTAGGTCTAAAAGCATTTCAATAGATTCAAATATATATAATAATGATTTTAAATATATATATATATATAATAATCTTAACACAAATTAAGCCTCAAATGTATATAATCAACAAATTCAGAAATTACCAAGGTATAATGCGTAGATTAGCAGAATGAAATATAATGGATATCGATAATATACCAATAATAAAGCAAATTTAATTCCTTTTAATAAGTTGCAAAGAGAGGGGTGAGAGTTCAATTACCTCTCGCGAATGAAAAATGTTTAAAATTAGATTATTTCACAAAAGTAACTAAATCATTTAAAAATTAGCAGAATATGAAACATATATATTCTTTTGTCAAACAACATAGATATCTTCTAATGTAGGGAAGGAACTTACACATGGTGAAGAAATTTGGTTAAGGGCTGGTTTGGATTTAGAGATGGTTTTAGATGAAATATTAAAGTTCAAAAAAAATATTGTTAGAATCTTATTTTTTAATATTATTATTGTTTTAAAATTTGAAAAAGTTGAATTGAAATTTGAAAAAATTGAATTGTTTATTATATTTTATGTGAGAATTTGAAAATTTTATAATAATAATATGAGATGAAACATTTTCTAAATTCAAATGGGACAAATCATCCAGCAAGCACAATCGCCTATGCAGTGATATAACTACTCCAGGTCGCATAAACTTGGTTGGCTACCCATGAAAGATCCTCTCATGATGTACAGTTTCATGCTATCATTTCTATGATGAACTCAAAAGAGGAAGCTATATAATCAACTTTCATGGTCTGTGCAACTCAGCACAAAGTTTTGAGCCACAAGTACAATATAATGATTGTTCAACTTATCATTCTCACATACCACACACCACACACCACATACTATAGACCACATCTATTTTAATTTTTTTTTTTATAACAAATATGTGGTAAATGGATGATAACTAGAACAACTCATTAGTTTAACAAGAATAAAATAAAATTTTAAAATATATAAAGTGTGTGGTATGAGGTAATGAGTAGCATCTCTCATAATGGTTTGCTTTGCTTTAATTCAATTAATATTAAAAAATATTTTTTTATTTTAATTTAAGCATGTGAATAAAACATTAATTAACAATTTAAAGATTTTGAAATTAAATTTTTAGGTCCCGTTCAGATAAGAATGTCAGAAACACTCAATTCATCTCATCTCATTTCATCATTACAACTTTTCTAAATTTTTATACAAAATATAATAAACAATTCAACTTTTTCAAATCTCAAAATAATAATAATATTAAAAAATAATATTCTAACAATATTTTATTCAACTCATCTAAAATTATCTCATCTCATCTTATTTCATTATCCAAATAAGCCTTAATGTTAAATTGTGTTAAAGTTGTTCATTAAGTTATAACCCAGTATTTTTACTTATTTTATTTGAGAAGTAATTCGATTACAACAATTTTACAATTTTATAATAAAATAATAGATATTTTTTAATTTAACACAATGGGTAAAAAATTTCTTATAAAAAAAAATTATTAGATAGTTGTATAATAATAATAACTTGATTTTTTTTGTTATATTCTCCATTATGAATTACTTTTTCCTTATCTTATTGAGATTGTGATTCCAAATCAAAGGATTATCACCATAGAATTATAATTGCACTCTAGAATTAGTTAATTGTAAATAGAATATCCCAATTCACCAAAGTTGTAAATGTCCCCCATTCATAAAGTATCCTAAGTGTCACCTTATTTTTTACATCTTTTCTTAAGTCCCAAGCTAATAATTTAATCATTGTTAATTTTCTTTTTAAAGAAATAAATTCAATATCACATACTAAATACCAAACTCAAAATGACATAAATGATAATTCGGTCATTAATTTAATAAGATTAAGAGTTATTGCCATTAATGAATGTAAATAACAAGTTTAATTGAGGTAAATGTTTTTAGAATGTCTATTCATTGTGATCCAGTGCAATACACTATGTGTATCAGCATATTAATAAGAAGTCTATGATTCCATGATTATATTAAATCGTTATTTTTAATATGTTGCAATTTTATAAGATAAAATCTCCAATTTTATTATTGGCTACTAAATATAACTGAGAAGCCATTAGCACCAATAATTTAGATATTCTTCTATTAGTCTCACTAGATAAACCTAAATCATACTAGGACTAAATATAATTCTTCACATCAAATATATCTATAGCAATAAAAATATATATTTATCAATCTAAAAAAATAAATAAGTAAAATATACAAATTGGAGTATAATTCTAATATGTCTATTGAAAGAGAATATGTGCAAGGCATGGATATGAGACGAAAATAGCAAATCTAAAAGACATAAGTGTTTCATGAAGAATATGAATCAAGGACAGTTGCAAGAAGTCTAACAAATTTAGCTTTTTACAAAAGTTGGAAGCAGTTTTAAATTCCATTTCAATGACTTTTTCGGTTTAGACATGGGAATGAAATATTTTAGTTCCAGTACTGTTATTGTAAAAATAATATGTTGGAATGTTATCATAAAAAATAAAAAATAAAAACCTAGTCTAATTGATTTGTAAATATGTCGGGTAAAGTCTATATTGCAATTGGAACAAAAAGTGCAAAGATTGCAAATTTGTAAGACCTGTTAAGATCGATCTAATCAAAGTAAATCAGTCGTAACTTTTGATTCCCATATTGAATTGAGATGATCTTGGTGGCATCGAAAAGTTAACTCAAATATCTACAAATTCATGTCTTACAATGATCTTTAAATTCTAAAGTTTACTGGGTCAAGCAGCTCATCAATGCCACAATTGAAAAACTAGATATAAAGTTCGCTGGCTCGACCTTTGCTCGAGTGAAAATTCTGAGAATCACTTTTTCATTAGCTCATGGATTCTCTAAGTGGTCTACACAAACTCTAACTATATATAGAATAATATGAACGACTTCTAGAGCGTGGAGAGAGACCAAAGTTGTCATATTCATTATATTCGTGAGAGAGAATCCTAAGAAAATTCATTAGGTGATGGAGATCGATGTTGTTGAGTCCATTGGTGTAGATGTGTTTTTTAGTAAGAAGGATTTCCATAGTTACGGAGTGTAGAGATCGAGTGGGATTCCTATGGTATTGCAAGCTAGATTTAGTTATTTCAAGGGTCTTGTAAACATTTTTAAATTGGTTAAAATAAAAAAATTTCTATACCCGGAGTAATTTAAGATTTTGAATACACTTTTCAAATGAGTTTCTATTTCGTTACCAAAATTGATGTTTTGATTATTCCTTGTGATCTAATTCATTAATTGCTTGATTGTTAAATTAAATAATCCAATATATTTTAAAAACACCTATTTACGCCTCCTCTAGGCATATTTGGAATCTAAATCCTTGATTTTACAGTTGGTATCAGAGTGGGATTCCCTCTGCTAAGATTTAGTTCCTAAGTGTTATCTTGCATCATATGGTTGAAATGGATAGATCACAATTCTCTTGGGAGTGATGAGGACATTTGAAGATGATGATGCAATGGACGATGAGGACATAATAAGTGTTAGAAAATTAGTGAAAATATTCACACCCAGGAAATATGTAAGAATCAAGAAAAATATTAAAAACTTTTTGATAATGTCATATAGTAGAGAGAAGACCTCTAGGAAAGGCATTAGGATCTCCAAGGACAATGTACCCCAAGATATACAATATCATGAATCTCATGGTTTTGGACACATTCGTATTGAATGCCCCAATTACAAGAGAACCAAATGAAAAATAATGAATGGTTCCTTGAGTGACATAGAATCTGAGTCAAGTGACTCTATCGAGTATTTTTCATTTGAAAAAAAATGTGAATTACATGGCTAATGTTAATTACGTGGCGTTTGCTTCCACTGCTAGAGATAAATGTGATTCTAGTTGTAAAGACGTATTTGAATAGGAATGTGTCTGAAATTTGCAACTGACATATGAACGTTTTTATGAAGAGTGCTTGCAAACAAAAAATGTCAATAATGCAAATCTTAAGAATCTAATGCTATGTGAGAATGAAAAGGAAAGCTTGCGTGTTAAATTGGATCACTTATTTACTCTTTGTAATAATTTGAAATTTGAAAATTCTATACTTAAATAAGTTGAACATGAGAAAAGTTACTTGGTTGGGTTGTCTAATCATCATGCTTTAATTGTTTCATTGAAATATTAGAATGGCATGCTATTTGAAAAGAATAAATTAGTTGACAATGAATTGCATAATTAATCCTAAAAATCAGTTGAATAAATTTTCTAATGATGCATTGTTGGGAAATAAAAAACACAATCATGATAAATCCAATCATGGTTTTGTGAGTAGTTGTTATTCTATGCCTTCTTTTTTCAATGTAAAAACGTGTTTTGAAAAAATGTGGTGGTTTATAGAAGAGATTGAGTTGTATGAGAACTTAGATAAAACCAAAACTCAAACACATAGTGATTAAGATAAGAAGCTAAGATTAGGATAAGACTTTTGATGAGTATAGAGTTAGACAATTGTAATAGGATACTGATATGCAATTCTAATAGGATGCTGATGCTATCTAAAATAGGTCTATAAATACAAATGAACTTCTCACCAATTGGCGTGTGGAGAATTTCTTAAAGTCAAAACCTTTCATGGTATGAAGAGTAGCATAAAAGATTTACGTCTATGATCCTATGACCTCTCCAACATTCAGCTCCTCTACAACCATGTCTTCCATGCCATCCCCTCCCGTTATCTTTGTTCCTTCTTCCTTTCCAACTTTTTGTCCCTTAAAACTTACGAAAGATAATTATCTTATTTAGAAAGCACATATTAGCCCCTATTTACATGGTCAACATCTCTTTGATTACGTTGATGGCAATATAACTATGCCTCCACCTTATATTTACTCTTCATCTCTCGATGAGCCTGTCATTCAAGCGCACCAAACCCCACCTATGCTAATTGGTTTTAGCAGGATCAAGTGATTCTCAGCATGCTTGTGTCCTTGTTTCAAAATGGGTACTCACTCATATTGTTGGCTTAGACACATCACGAGATGTCTAGGTTGCTTTAGAGTGGATGTTTTCATCACATTTGCATGCTAGTATGACACAGATTCCTTTTCAAATTGCAACACTCGAAAATGGCGATCTCTCAATTTTTGATTATTTTCAAAATGTGAAGTCATTGGCAAATACATTAGCTACCATAGGCAAGCCTCTAGAGGATTTTGAGGTGATATCTTTCCTCTTAGCTAGACTTGATTATTCTATTGAATTATTGGTTACTTCCATTACTGCTAGGGTCGATCTTATGCATCTAGATGATATTTTTGGGTATTTTCTCAACCATGAAGCAAGTTTAGAACAAGCTAATATCGCAGTTGTTGTTGTTGCCTCTGCCAACGTCACTACTCGCTTGATTCCAACTGTGGCCGGAACCAATACTTATGGGGGCATTTTTCTAACAATAATTCATGTGGCCAAAGACAAGGAAATGTTCGAGGCTCCTTCACTACTCTCTTCTCCTACAATCTGTCAAGTTTACTGTAAAAGTGGTTACTAAGCCCTCTAATGTTGGCATCGTTTTGATCGTGCCTTCCAAGGAGCATAACAACAGCTCACTGCCTTTACTGCGAAACCCACTTAGTAATAGGATATTAATTAGTATTTGGACACCGCAGCTACTCATTATTTGACTCATGAATTTCAGAACTTGAATATGCAAGCTTCCCCTTACTGTGGCCAAGATCAAATTCAAATCAGAGATGGAATAGGTTTTCTCCTCGCCAATATTGGTACTCTCACTTATCTCTCTCCCAAGCAAAACTTCTCCTTAAATAATTGCTTCATGTTCCCCCTAGTGCAAAGAACATTATTTATGTTAGTAAACTCACATCTAGCAATCATATCTTTATTGAATTTCATGGTGATTATTTTTGCATCAAAGACGAGAGAGCACAGGGATTCTACTGCTGCACGACAAGACTAAGGAAGGCCTCTACCCCATCCGAACCAACTTCGGTCCTTCTTCTTGACCTCAAGTGTTTGTCTCCACTTGTGTTCCCCTTAGCACTTGGTATCATCGTCTCAGTCATCCCACTAAGCGTACAGTCAACAACAAGTCATCTCTAGCTTTAAGTTACCAATGTCTAGTTCTCAATTATATATAGTGTGTGGTTCTTGTCAACAAGGCAAGAGCCATTAGGTACCGTTTCCATTGGTCTGACTCCTTATTTGTCCTATAATAGAAACAAATATTATGTTTTTTTTTTTTTTTTATCATTTTAGTAAATTTACTTGGTTATTTCCTATTGTCCAAAAATACGATGTACTCCCATTTTTTCATAAATTTTATCTTGATCTTGAATGTTAGCTTAATTATAAAATTAAAATAGTTCAAACTAACTAGAGAGGTGAATTTCGCTCGTTGAGTCAATTTTTTCAAACACTTGGTATCCATCATAAGCGCACGTGCCCCCATACTTATCAACAAAATGAGTATGTTGAGGTCAAACACGTCATGTTGTTAAAACTGGTATCTCACTTCTCTCACAGTCTTCTCTTCTTTACAAATATTGGGACTCCGCGTTTGAAATGACATGGTTTCTTATTAATCGTCTCCCTACTCTACTCTTGTCTAATGTCTCACAATTTTAAAAACTATTTCACCGCGTTCTTGACAACACCATTTTTCATTTTTTGGGTGTGAATGTTGGCCATATCTTTGCCTGTTTCATCCCCACAAAATGCATTTTAGGTCCCAACATTGTCTTTTTTGGCTTCAACCCTCACTATCATGGCTATAAGTGTCTTGAGCTTAGTTCCGGCCGTGTATATCTCTCACGCAATGTGATTTTCAATGAGTCTAGCTTCCCATTTGCTACTCACAGCTTGTCTAAGCCGGACCCTTATACCTTTCTTACTCCATTGCTTCTAACATTATAGGTGTCCAACTATAATATATCTCTTGGACTTTCCCTTGGTCCTATACCATCGACAGTTTCATCACCTCCAATTCCAACCATGCCCTTTTCCTCTTCTCCTGTGCCTTCTCACCATGTCTCCACTGCACCTCTTTCCTCCACTCCCCTCTCCGAACCCGAAATCTCTACCATAGTAGCAGCACCTCCAGCTAGGGTTCATCCCATACGCACTTGCCGACAAGATAACATCCTTCAACCAAAGAAGTTCACTGATTGTACAATCAGATATCCATTGCCCAAAGCTCTCTTGGCTATAACTCTCTCTTCCTTACTTGAGCCTACCTACTTTTTTCAGGCCGTAAAACATGCCGAGTGGCGAGATGCCATGTCTTTGGAATTTAATGCTTTACTAAAAGACGACACATGAACCCTAGTCAAACCTATTGCCTTCATGAATATTATTGGCTATAGGTGGGTGCTCAAAGACAAACACAAGGCTAACAGTTCTCTAGACCATTACAAAGCAAGGCTAGTAGCCAAGAGCTACCATCAGCAACCAGGTATCGACTTTGGGAACACCTTTAGTCCCGTAGTAAAACCAACCACTATACGACTAGTTCTTGCCCATGCCATCTCAAATAAGTGATCGATCTATCAGTTAGATGTCCACAATGTCTTTCTGTATGGGTTCCTTTATGAGGATGTCTATATGCAACAGCTACTCAGTTTTATTCAGCCTCATAAACCAGAGTATGCATACAAATTACATCGCGCTCGATATGGCCTCAAATGGGCAAACAGGTGCCCAAAGTCTAGTATTCTTGGCTAAGCGACAAGCTCTTGGAGGTTGGTTTTGTTAACTTCAAAACTGATACATCATTGTTTATACTTTATCATTCTGATGTTATAGTTTTAGTACTCATCTATGTAGATGATATCATCATTACAAGGTCAGAAACTTGTGCTACTACTTTAGTTATTACCTCCCTTGGTTCTGAATTTCCTTTTAAGGATTTGAGGCCATTTCACTACTTCCTCGATACAAAAGCACTCTTCATCCCAGAAGACTTGTTTCTCACTCAACAAAGGTATATTATTAACCTTCTTAAGAAGACAAGTATGGTGCACGTCAAATTTGTGACTTCTCCCATTACATCCTCACATAATCTATCTTTGTTTGATGGTGCTCCATTTGAGGATGAGATATTATATCGCAACACAGTGGGGGCACTTCAGTATCTCTCATTCACTCTGCCGGACATATCATATGTAGTCAACAAAGTGTATCATAATCTGCATAGACCATTTACTCTCCATTGGCAAGCTGCGAAACGTATCTTCGGCTACTTGAAGTTTTCTATTCATTATGGCCTTCTCGTTAAACTAAGTATTAACCATCTATTAACAGCCTAGTTGATAATATTGACATTATGCTATATTAATCTTGTTCTGATTTTTGCTTACCTCCTATTATTTGTTTATTTACTATACGTTGATTTGTTTGTTACTAATCTCAAAACAATAAATAAAATTTTCTTGAAGATATTCTGGTATGTCTATACATATAATTTGTTAGGATTATACTACATTATTTATATTATTTAGAAGTTTTGTCACAGAATTGCCAAATGCGGAAATTGTTTGTGTAAAATTAATATGTTGGCAAGTTCTTATGGAAAAAAAATTAGTCTAATTGAGTTGTAAATATGTTGGGTTTAAGTCTAGGCTGCAATTGGAATAAAAGTACAAGTATTGCAAATTCATAAGACTTGATACGATTGACTTAGTCAGAATAAGTCAGACGTAAATTTTGATTCCCATATCAAATTTGTGAGGAGTGCACCCTTTAAAGGTGGAACACTATGTATAAGATTAATAGATTCATCATCTCGGGTACAAGGGAAAGTCATTTCAAACGAAAAAGGCGAGCAAAAGCCTTATGCAAGCAATACTTAGGCAAGCGCAGCCCAAAGCAGGCAAATGATTGGCAAAAGAGTGACTAATGAATGAGGTAAGCGACATTTTGGGAGGGAAAAAGTGATGCAACAAAAAGGATGCGAGTTCTACATCAAGCAAGTAAAAGATGGACGAGCTATATGTAAGGTGAGCAAAGATAAATGAGTACAATACAGTAAATGCAATAGAAATGCAACGAGCGAGCAATGTGTAGCACAAATGCATTTTGGAGTGAGTAACAGCCTAACAGAAAACACAGTGTGAAAATAGGTGTGTCTAGAAATAAAATAGGAGTGCTCAGATAGTAGCAGATAACCTCACAAAAGATTGTACTCAAACAACGACATTGCTACTAGAGAACACATGAAAAAGGAAGACCACGGACTCCAATACACTCGACTGGATGTAGGAGCATTCCACCGTGTGGGTGAAAATTAGAGTGTCTGAAATGTGCAGAGCACATCATTTCCGTCCCTATCACCCCCTCCATCTGACATATACCTAGACAGTAGATTCTCACAGTTTCTTCAGCCGACCCACGTCGAAAACTGTGAAATACGTGAGAGGCAGAACTCTCCGTATAAATAGTGTCTATCATCAATCTTCTTTCTCATACTTTGAGATCATTGAAAACCCAGAACTCTCTCTCTCTCTCTCTCTCTCTTACTCTCACACTTTCAAATGCTAAAGTCCTCATTGAACCAAGGGAGGTTAAATCATCAATAAGCTATTCAGTAAAAGCTCATTGCAATGGTAACTTCTTTCCTACGACAATGTTAGTAATGTTGGTTAATGACTATGAGTATGCCAAGTTACGATCTTTTACATTTTGTCCATATTTTTTGATATTATTGAACATGTATAACTCTACTATGATTTACTGGTTGTCATTGTAAGAAGTATTGATTTTATTCTTTAAAAAGTATCTACTTTTTTGTTTTAAGAAGAGTATATGGGTGTGTGAGTGAATCATGACCCCAAGTCAAGATGGACCATTATCTCAGTAGAGTTTCTTTGGCTACTCAGGAGCATCAAAGAATTGAGTGACGTTCCTTGAATTGTCATGACGTGATAATAAGCTCGGGCGAGATGGTAACGTTCTCAGGTCGAAGCCATGGCCTCTTGACTGGTAGAGGCTAGAGAGGGTGTTATGGTCAAGGACGGAGCATGAAGCTAGGTATCATTGGTTATAGAATCACACGAATAGTTGTTAATAAATGAAAATGGTTGGTAAGATGGTTTCCACATTGTGGTTTGGACCTGGGGTCCGGTAAAATGTATGTTACATGATGATTTCGGCACTACATGCTTTATTGTGAATCATGCTTATTTATTTTGCTCGGAGGTTGGCGCCTTGGTATGTTTGATTTTTCCTTCTATTTATATTGAATTCCATTTACTTATATTTATCGTCATTTCTTGCATTAATTATTATTGTCTTAGGTCATAATTTACTGAGATTTTCTCAAAATCTCACTATGATAGTCCCACTATAGTTTTATTCCTTGAAATCGTAGATTTTGATGCATATATAGGACTCGAGGAGTGGTACGATGGAGAATCAGTGCAGCCCAAGAAAATAGTATGGGGGCTATCCCCATTTGAGATATGATTTTCTATAAAATTTTTGGTAATTATCTTATATAGGGCAATGAACAATTTTTGGTTTGTAATATTTTTAAGGTGATGATTGATGTGACTTATAAATAGTGTGGAAGAATTAAGAATATTTCTCTGGGCATATAAGCACACAATAATCCACAGACTGCAAATGGTCTATGTTGGTGTGGCTTGCATCTCAATGTCACAACTTTTTGCCAAATCTCAATCAAGGGCTAGGGGACTCACATAATTGAGGTGATCTTGGTGGCGTTGGAAATGTAATCAACTACATACAAGTTCATGTTTCACAAGGATCTTCAAATTCTAAAATTATTGAGTCAAAGCAGCTCAACAGTATCACAATCGAAAAATTAGACATAAAGTTGGCTTGACCTTTGCTCGAGCGAAATTTTCAAGAATCAAGTTTTCACTAGCATTTAGACTCTTTAAAGTTATTTATTCAAACACTAAGTATATATAAAATAATATGAATACGTACGACTTCTAGGGCATGGAGAGAGGCTAGATTTGGTGTATTCATTTTATTCTCGAGAGAAAATCCTTGTACATTGAAGATCCATTTTCTCTTGATAAATAAATTCCCATCATATTGTGCTCACGTTTGAGCGTTGTTGAGTCCGTTCGAGTGGATGCATTTTTTGGCCAAAAGGATTTTCAAAGCTGGCTGGGTGCATGGATTGAGTTGGTAACTATAGAAAGGCAAGTAGTCTGGAGTTGTCAGGGTGTAGAGATCGAGTGTGATACTCGTGGTTTAGTTGTTTCAAGGGTCTTGTAAGTGTTTCTAAATTGATTGTAACAAACAAAATTTCTATTGTGGATTTTATATGGTAGCTTACACTCGCAGTGATTTTAGATTTTGAAAATATTCTTCAAATGAGTTTCCCGTCTCATTACCAATATTGATGTTTTGATTATTTGTTGTGATAATATTTGATTGATTGCTTGATTATTAACTTAAATAGTCTAATAAATTCCAAAAACACCTATTCATCCCCTTCATGTGTATTTGAGATCTGAACCATATTAATAATAAAAAAATATACTCACGACCTAGAAATTTAAATTATCATCTAGTGAGTTGATGTTTTAACAGTTGATTGGATTAAAAACATCCTTTTTCAATTGAATAAATTTATAATTAAAGTAACTTTAATTTAATAATTATTTGTATATTTTTTACTTAAACAAATAATAATTTTGCAGGAGCTTGAAGTGATAGAGCGAAGCTTTAACGCTTAAGCACACTGACCTGCAAAAGTCGATGCATAAAATCAGTATATATAAGGAATGAAATGACACACTGAAGTCTGGATCCCAGTTGAGAATCTGGCTCATCAAGAATTTGGCAAAAATGTGGAATTGCTAGAGGCCATCGACTCAAAAAAGTTCTTTCATTAGCTACTGAAATGAAGACACTTGAGAAAATAAAGTATCAAATACCACAAAGTTATAAGTAATATTTCAAGAATAATTTTTTTTTTGTATCCCTTCTTTTCCTAGGAATTAAAAGGTCATATGTGCAAACAAAAGAAACATCCAGAGGGGCTATTTCCCTGATTCTGGGAAGCTGTGACCCTCCATCAAAATAAAAATATTTAAGAATAAATATTGAAATTTCCTGTGGAATAATTCAAGAGCTAGTGCTAATATTATGCATGTGGAACATCCACCTTCTTCTGGAGATAATGAAGTACATGCAGAATAGAAAACATTGGCTTATCCCTAGATTTAATACACAATTTTGCTACAGCTAGTAGATTTCTAAGCTCCCTGGAATCATAGTTATTTCCAAGATCTGGGTCTATCATCCTCTGCATGGAACTAGCAAAACAAGAACCTTGGATCCATTGGATAAGATCAGCACCTCCCTTTTCTGAAGATTGACCAGTAACAAGCTCCAAAATCAGCACGCCAAGCTGAAGTATAATGTTACCATGCTCCTGAGCCATACATTCTGCAATAATGGATAAAATAGACTACAGGTGAAAACTGAGAAATCAAGTGTCGTGAAGTTGTTGCATGGATAAAAACAGAAAAATACCTTCCGAACACGAGGCATGGGGCATTGTGAGGTAATCTTCACAAGAACAAAGAAGGCCGACTTCAGATAGCTGTGACAAGCATATTTTAGTGACAAAACTTGACAGAAAATTGCCTTCTACTCATCTTTTGACTTAAATGTTCTAAGGTAAATTATTTATTAGAATCAAATACTTAAAGAAAATAGAATTACTATATCCATACTTTTGCTGTGAAGTTTTCGTCTAACATGATACTACTTGAGCTAATGGAGACATGATACATCGGCGGGTCACTGAAGAGAAGCAAATATTCCTGCAATGTAGACATCATAATTACTGAGACGCCCTTGTAAAGCAATGCACATACAGTGACTTCCTATACATCAATGAAAAGAAAAAGATGGTTTCATATACCAGGTAGGGAATCTCAGGTGATCAATGCATATAGACCTAATAATATAGAAATTTCAATCCCAAGTTTCCACATGGACTGGAAAAGGCTAATAGAATTGTCTAACCAGAGGCAGGATTACCCTAAGAGGACCCAGAGCATTTACACAACGGAAAGTAATCTATTGCCACTTGAAGGATCAACAGTTGGCACAACAGATGCCTGTCATTGAAATTTTAAATACTTCATAAAAAATAACCTCTCCAGAAAGTATATAACTGCTTCTCACAACAGGAATGCTTTGGAACGGCCAGGCTGTTTTTAGCCCTTTAACAGCCTCCAATAATAAGGTTCCATCTCAGCATTGCATAAGTTAAAGCCATGAGGAGCACCGCATGAGATTGCTAGCTAGAATTAAAAGCCCTACGAATGGATTGTTTCCCCTTCCCTCTTCTACCAGACGAGTTGTGCTTGTTGCTTCCACCAGCCGTTGCCACCACTACCAGACCATCGCTAGCAGTTTGACACAGCCAGTTCGTCGTCCGTGTATTTTATGGCCCATTTTGAACTTTTATGCCATCCTCTAGTGGGTTCCAGCAACAACATCCAATCTCTCAAAAATCATTTCTGTCCTTTGATTCCTTTGATGCAGAACGTAACCGTCACAACACGTTAAACATGTATTTTTCATATGGCTCTTCAACAATGTATTCATTGCAGTCTATTTTATAGAAATCACCTGTAAGAACTCACTCAGAAAATGATCACAATTCTGATCTTTGAGGGATCAGTTCCTCCAGAAATGACTTTATTAATCTTCTTCAATGAATTACATCAGAGATTACCTCCCTTTTATACACATTCCAGACGTTACGTCAGTTAAGAGTTAAGGGCATTTCAGTACATCTCTTTAGCTAAGTAAGGGTACAAGAGTAATCACATACTACTTAAATGACATGTGCCATCACGTGTACAACTAACTGCCTAACTGTTTATTGTTAGTCTTCAGTCGATAGCTCTCCTCTCCTACAGACTTCTTCCATCATTATTCAGCTCAATGATCATAACAACACACCCCCCCTTCAAAAGACCTAGCCCACAAGGTCAGGATATTGTTTCCTCAACTGTTCAATAGGAACCCATGTAGCCTCCTCCTTAGAAGTTCCTTTCCATTTAATGAGCAACTCAATGAATGGCTTATTATCAACAGGAGTCATCCTTCTCTGCAGCACCATCTCAGGATCAGCTTGAAAAGCACCATGAGAATCCAGCAGTGGTAAGGTAGATGAAATAGTCTTCAATGGCCCAACATGCTTCTTCAGTCTCGAGACATGAAACAATGGATGTACAGATGATTCTTGTGGCAATTCCAGCTTATAGGCTACTGTCCCAATACACTCCAGTATCTTAAAGGGACCACAGTACCTTGCTGCCAATTTGGGATTCACAACATTTCCTATAGTGTTCTGTTCATATTTTTGCAACTTCAAATAAACCATATCACCAACTTGAAACTTCCTGAAAACATGCCTTTTATCATACTGTTGCTTCATGTTAACCTGAGCTGCCAACAGATTCTTCCTTAATAAGGACAGAATCTCTTCTCTCGATCTCAACTCGGAATCCACTGCCTCATTCTGAGTTGTGCCAGCTACATACTGCAATAAAGTTGGAGGAGTCACACCATACAAGGCCTCAAAAGGTGTGATCTTAGTAGCTGAATGCACAGAAGTGTTATACCACCATTCTGCCCAAGGCAGCCAATGGCTCCATTGTTTTGGCCTATCAGAAACAAAACATCTCAAATACTGCTGAACACATTTGTTTACAATTTCAGTTTGCCCATCTGATTGAGGATGATAGGCAGAACTGAAATGTAACTTTGTGCCATTCAATCTGAAAAGCTCCTTCCAAAATCCACTAGTAAAAGCAGGATCTCGATCAGTCACAATAGTTGCAGGCATTCTATGCAACTTAAAAACTTGTGCAATGAAAAGCTTAGCCACTGATGCTGCAGTATAAGGATGGGACAAGGGTAAAAAATGAGCATATTTAGTAAATCTATCAACTACCACCAGAATTACAGTAAACCCTTTTGAATTAGGAAGAGCATCTATAAAGTCCATAGAGATATCACTCCATGATCTCACAGGAATGGGTAATGGCTGCAACAACCCTACTGGCAGCAAATTCTCCACTTTACACTTTTGGCATACTTCACATTCTTTAATATATTGCTTGATGTCTCTTCTCATTCCCACCCAAATAAAATCTGCTTTGGCCCTGTGTAGGGATTTTTGATATCCCGAGTGCCCTCCAAAAGCATTGCTATGAATGAATTGTAAAATCTGTTGTTTTAAAGGAGACTTGTTTGACAAAAACAATCTCCCTTTCTTGAATAAGAGCCCATTCTTAACTTCAAAGGCTTGATTCATCAACTCTCCCTGCTGCAATTTCATGCAGATTCCAGAAATCTCCTCATCTTGCAAGTAGGAATCCTTCAACTGCTGTAACCACATTGGATCTAGCACTGTAATAGCAGATAATACTGCCTCGCCTTCCACTATTTCATCCCTTCTTGAGAGAGCATCTGCAGCCACATTTTCCCTGCCTTTTTTATACTCAATGGTGAAGTCATAACCCATTAACTTGCTAAGCCATTTCTGCTGTGATGGTGTCCCTATCTTCTGGTCTAACAAAAATTTCAAGCTTTGCTGGTCAGTTTTGATCACAAATGTGGTTCCCAAAAGATAAGGCCTCCATTTTTTTACAGCCAATACCAGTGCCAAAAACTCCTTCTTGTATGCACTTAGATCCAAAGCTTTGCCTTTCAAAGGCTGGCTAAGGAAAGCCAAAGGTTTCCCATTCTGCATCAGCACAGCTCCCACACCTTTACCTGAGGCATCACACTCAATCAAAAAAGGTTTAGTAAAGTCAGGTAATCCCAACACAGGAGGTTGAGAGACAGCCTTCTTTAATGCTTCAAATGCTTGTGTAGCTGAATGTCCCCATTGAAAAGCATCCTTCTTTAGGAGATCAGTAAGAGGAGCGGCAATTAATCCATAATACTTTACAAACTTTCGGTAATACCCAGTTAATCCAAGAAACCCTCTCAATGATTTAATGGATTTGGGCAAAGGCCATTCAACCATGGCCTTGATCTTGGATGGATCAGCCTGCACTCCTTCAGCAGACACTAAATGTCCAAGATAATCAATTTGTTTACAACCAAACTTGCATTTATTTCTTTTAGCAAACAATGTGTGTTTTGCTAACATCTCCAATACCAAGGTTAAATGCTGTAAATGATCTTCTCTACTCTTACTGTATATCAAGATATCATAAAAAAAAAACTATCACAAACTCCCTTAAGTAAGGTTGAAATACCTCATTCATCAATGATTGAAAAGTGGCAAGAGCATTGGTTAAGCCAAAAGGCATAACCAAAAATTCATAATGGCCTTGATGGGTTCGAAATGTTGTCTTCTCAATGTCAGTCTCCCTCACCCGAATCTGATGATAGCCAGATCTGAGATCTAGCTTAGAAAAAATGGTAGCTCCACACAATTCATCAAGGAGCTCATCCACCACAGGAATAGGAAACTTATCCTTAACAGTTTCCCTATTCAAAGCTCTGTAATCCATGCACATACGCCAAGAACCATCAGCTTTCCTCACTAAAATGACAGGTGAAGAAAAAGGGAATTGACTACACCTTATTACTCCTGCCTCCAGCAATTCTTTAATTATTTTTTCAATCTCAGTCTTTTGTACAAAGGGATATCTATATGGCCTCACAGAAATAGGCATGGTACCTTCCTTGAGATTAATTTTGTGATCATGGCTTCTCTTGGGTGGCAAGCTTTTAGGTTCCTCAAAAACCACAGAAAATTTCTTCAAAATCTCTTGAATTCCAGTATCAACTTCTTCTTCAACCATAACCTGCTGCTGCTGTATTAACTGTAAAAACATGCCTTTCCTTTCAATTGTTGTTAACTGACAAATCTGCACATCCTCTACTAATTCAGATTTAGTAGTATTCATCCCTTTAATAGTTATTGATTTCTTGTTTTGCTCAAAGGACATGGTGAGACCATTAAAATCCCACAACACAGGACCCAAGGTCCTCAACCATTGCATTCCTACTACCACATCACAGCCCCCAAGAGGTAATAAGAAAAAATCAGTATTGAACATATTACCTTGCATATGAAACTGCAATTGTTCAACCATTCATTCACTTCTCATTCTTTCCCCATTTGCCACTCGAACTTCAATTTGTTTTCCAGCATTCACCTCTAATCCCACCTTCTTAGCAATCATGGGATCAAGGAAATTATGTGTACTGCCTGTGTCTACAAGAATGACCACAGAACAGTTCAGGACCTTACCATGAATTCTCATGGTTCTTGGGCTTAATGATCCTGCAATGGCATGCAAGGATATTTCAGGGATCTCAGACTGTGCTGGTGTCATATCAACCTCATCAAGATCCTCTACCAACTCACAGCCTTGCACATCTTCTCCACCAAATAATTCCATCCCTTCCGTCACAAATATCTTAGCCTTTTTACACTTGTGACTAGGGTTCCATTTCTCATCACAGAAATAGCATAAACCCTTCTTTCTTCTCTCTTTCATCTCTGCTGGGCTCACTTTCTGCACAGGCAATGATGCTTTAAAATTATTATTTCTCCCTAATACAAAACTCTCTTTCCTTCCAACATTACTGTCAAATCCATTCCCTCCTACAGGAAATGGTACATAGGAAGCTTGATAACTTCCCCCTTTACTCCCCCCATGAGCACTACAAATGTACTCCTCTTGAATCTTGGCAAGACCAAATGTAGAATTAAGATTCTGAGGATGAAGCGTCCTCACAGGTAGCCTTATTTCATCTTTCAGTCCACTCAAGAACATACTCAATTTATAGTTTTCAAATAATCCCTTCAATTGATTAGATCTCACTTCAAACTGGGTCTTATAAGCAGCAACTGTTGAACTTTGCTTGAGTCGAGTAAGAGCTTCCATGGGATCATCATAGGATGAATTCCCAAACCTCAAATGTAAGGCCTCCAAAAAAGAACTCCGAGAATAAAAAATTCCAGTTTCCTCAGCATCTTGAAACCAGGTTAGAGCATTACCCTCAATGTAAAATGATGACATTAAGATCTTTTGTCCCTCCGGCATAGGATATAAAGCAAAATAATGATTCACTTTATAAATCCATCCCGTAGGATTATTCCCATCAAATCTTGGAAAGTCTAGTTTAATCGAATGAAATTGCATACCTCTCATATGCTCATGATTCACCTGTTCTTGTCTGCCACCATCATGTTGATGACCCATTCTTCCACCATTAACAGCATCCAGCAAAACATCTATCTTGGAACTCAGTACCTCTAATGTCCCTTGATGATCCTTCCCTTGCTGTTCTTGATGTTGATGTAACCCCACCACCATCTTTTCCAGTTCTTTAAAACGCGTTCCTTCAGCCATCAGGGAAAAAAAATTTTCTCCTAGAAATTCGAACTGCTCTGGTACCAATTGTAAGAACTCACTCAGAAAATGATCACAATTCTAATCTTCGAGGGATCAGTTCCTCCAGAAATGACTTTATTAATCTTCTTCAATGAATTACATCAGAGATTACCTCCCTTTTTATACACATTCCAGACGTTAAGTCGTTAAGAGTTAAGGGCATTTCAGTACATCTCTTTAGCTAAGTAAGGGTACAAGAGTAGGGGTGCTACCCGCATGGTGCGGGGCGGGGGCACCCCCTCCCCGCCCCCCGCCCCGCACCATGCGGGTGATGGGGGTTTTTCCCCCGTCCCCCGCCCCCGGGAGGCGGGGGCGGGGTCCCCCGCCCCGATGCCGGGGGGCGGGGGAAAAACCCCCATCCGCCCCGCCCCCCTCCATTATATTAAAAAAAAAAATTTTGGTCTAAAAATATTTTTTTAGACCAAAATTATAATATAATTTAAATAATAAATTAAAATTTATAAATATAAAAAAAATTTAAACTCATTAGAGTTAGATTTTGGATTGATTTGGCCTCCTAGGCCAATCTTTATATAGGAGCCAAACAATACAATAGTCATCTTTAAGCAATGTGGGACTTACTACTAAGTCCCACATTGCTTAAAGATGACTAACTCTTCCTTATAAACTCTAATGTAAATTCATGTGAATATAATTTTAAGTCTTTTACAGTTTTATATCTATATGCAATATATTTATAAATAAAAAAATTTTAATGGTGGTAGGGCCGTAGATCATCCGCCCCGCTATACTCCTTCAGACAGGGCCCGCCCCCGCTGCCCACCCTATGTAACAAGAGTAATCACATACTACTTAAATGGCATGTGCCATCACGTGTACAACTAACTACCTAACTGTTTATTGTTAGTCTTCAATCGATAGCTCTCCTCTCCTTCGGACTTCTTCCATCATTATTCAGCTCAATGATCATAACATCACCAATAAACTTGAAACAAAACTCTTCAAATTGAAAATACATAATATTTTAGTTTTTCCTGTAGGCTTTTTTACAGAAATCATGAATTGAATCACCAATCAAAACTAGAATTTTTTTCTTCTCCACAGTCCAATGTTGCTTAGTATGTGGGGTCCCTTTAACATCCTAGCTGTGGTTCGAGGAGACCCGCATCCATGGTTTGAGCACAAGACCCCAGATGAGCACATGATAATCGTCTATGATAGATAAAATTCCAGACTTTCCATGGTTCTATATGCATATTGTCAGAAAATTATCTGTTTCGATTGACAGCATTGAGTGCTGATGTAACGATGATAGGTGGATTTCTATAGCTTTGCGGCGTCGAGGGGCGAAGGCTGAACGGAGAGAAGGGTTATGTGGTCTCTATGTCGACGTTCAAAGCGACGAGGTTCACGGCGAGCTGCGATGGGAGAGATGATTAGGGGGTCACGACGTCAAAGTTCACGGATGGTGAGATGGGAGAGAGGCGCAGTGGTGAGCTATCTAGGAGAGGGATCACGACATCGACAGATGAGAGAGAGGAGAGCGGTGAGGGATCTGGCTGAGAGAGCAGAAAATTTCCATGGGGGGTTTGTCTTCAGCCCTTTAGCAGCTTGACCGATTAGAAGATTTACTCAATTTAGAATTCCATATGAAGAGCACAGTTGAAAAAAATCTTCAAAGTAAAAGGCTTATATCCAGCTCCAATTCCTGTTTTACTATCTGGAGATAGTGCCTTGACGGCTACGAAGGGACAAATTCAACTTAGTCTTTGGGAAAAATATGAGCTTGTGTTGAGTTGTTGACAAGTATTGTTCTATATCACTACATCACTTCCTTCCGAAGCACGTAAGTGTAAAGCAGCATCACTGTGCGAGGAGCATATATTAGCAGATTATAGGTATGGGTACTAGTCCAAAGGAGGAAAGCTCCCTCTTATGCTTGGTTCTTTATAGATCTTACTACCTTCACCATTTCACGCAACAGCAAAGAGGACTGGAAAGATGTACTGGAGTTTCCTTTTCATGTCAAAACTAATTTATTTATTGTTGAAAATGGGAAGAAGTCGAATTTCAGCCACGAATATGAATTTGATGTTAGGCAGATACAATTCCCAAATATGTACAGGATTGAAACCATTACCTTAACCTTCACCCCATGTTTATAGGGGAAGAAAATGTGCTTGGTTCAATTGTTTCACAGGGAAAGGAGATGTTGGGTTCAAATACCATAAGCCAGAGAAGTATAGTAAGAGGTGCTCATTGCCGTGGTCTTCCAGAAATCTTTTTCAAGGGTTTGCTAATATTTTCCTGGGTGGATAAGTACACACACAAAACACACACAATGGTGGACCCATGTTATACTTACGGGGGGCCATGGCCTCCCCAAAACTTTTTGAAAACATAAAATGCCCCCTATATTTTACACATAATTCTACAAATATATAAAATGGCCTTTCCAAAAAATTTATAATCTCCATATGCTCTCTAAAATCTTCTAAAATTTCCATATACCCAGAAATGCCGCTCTCCAATTTTTTTTTCTTATAGTCCTGAAATTTTGTTTAATTTCTATATATTATCTATTTTCAAGGATGTGGCTTCTCCAAAATTAAAATTAAAACAAAGTTTAGGAGAAATAATAAACTTATTAATATGGATCCCTAGCGG
Organism: Juglans regia; assembly: GCF_001411555.2. Taxonomy (NCBI): domain Eukaryota; kingdom Viridiplantae; phylum Streptophyta; class Magnoliopsida; order Fagales; family Juglandaceae; genus Juglans; species Juglans regia. Next base: position 15,410,802 of record NC_049905.1, on the reverse strand, counting down.
GTGTTGAGGTCACTGGCGGGTAGTCAGGCCGAGACCAGCTCAGTGGTAGAAAGAAAGGGCAAGGCACTTGTAGGAGACAAAAGACCTTAAGTGACTTTGGGAGAGTTGAAAGGGGTCTTATGGGATGTCAAATCTCAATTGAATGGAGTTATGGATTATGTAAGAGATCTAATGATTAAGGTGGATAAGGGACTGGACCTAGTCGTGGGTACAAGTGTGCCAGCAAATGTGCTGGAAAGTGTGTAGGCAAAGGGTGTGTCAACGATAGAGTCGTTGGACGCTGGCATCTTTGTCATGCCAGTGTCACTATGCCTTCTGAGGGAGCTATAGGGTCTCATGCACCAGTTACAGAGGTAGTTGGTCCTTCTGTCCAAGGTTCATTTGTAGTTAAAAACGAGGGTCCCTCCAAGGTCTCGAGTATTTTGGAAGAAACAGTCGAGCCTCTTTTAGAAGATGCAAACGGGGTAACAAATGGTAGTGCTTCCCCTCTTGAGGAAGCAGTAGGGTCAGACAATGTGGCACAAGAAGGATTGTCGAGGGGTGGAGCATAGACACAAAATGTTGATGAAGGGGAGGAATCTGTAATGGTAACAGATGGAGGGGAAAACAACCATATACCTGTCAAGCAACCATTTGGCGAGAAGGAAATCGATTTGTCATATTGGTGCCTCGTGTGGGGGAAAGTTTAAAATTGTCATTGATGCCTTGTGTGGGGGAAGGTTTAGAGTCGAGAGTGCAGTCGGGTACTGTGGCTGGGGATAATGTCATTCCTCTGATTTCTCTTCCTCCGATTAACGATATAGCAGGTTCAACAGCAGATTGGATTCTGAATAAAAATAATGGGTTTCTACAAACCCTGGGACTTTCATATGGAGAATAGGGAGAATATGAACACCAATTTAAAGCACTACGCACTGCAATCGAGGTGAGCCACATGCTTGAAACCAAATCTAAGTTTAAGAAAAGCAAGGAGTTAAAGAATCTTTCTTGGGCAATCAACTACGATACTAAGGGAGCTAGCTCAAATCGAGGAAAGGCTAAAGGGAGGGCTTTTTGAAGACGTTCTCGTAGTGGGATGTTTGGGAAGAGGATTATTTTCACGGAATCTAGGGGATGGGGTCGGGGAGGTGTATCGATAGTTTTTCCAATTCGGACTTTGTGTATTTTGGGTAGGTTTTTATGGGCTTTTGGGTCATTAGGGGCTTTCTTGTATGGGCTAGGTGTTTTTCTTGTATACGTCCAGTGTATTTGGTTACTCCAATTGATATATATATATATATATATATATATATAATACCATTACTTATAAAAAAAAAATAATATGGATCTCAAGGTTTATGTTATACAATATTGGGCTTCTTAATATGGAATCTAAAGTGAAAATACAAGAAAAATTATTTAAGGTCAATGATCTATATGAAAAATAGTTGGTAGTTATGTTTTTATGATTTTTCAATCTCTTTTTAATTTACATAAGGGAAATGATGTTTGCAGTCTTAGGATGTGCAAGCTTCGCCCACTCCCTTTTAAAAGAGTAAGTAAATCTAGAATCCACATGAAAAAAATCATTTTGTAATGGTGGATCCCACTTGTTTTTCAAAAGGAGTGCGTAGAGCTTGCACACCCTAAGACTTATCAGCATTACTCTTTATATAAATGTGTCACACAGTAAAAAAGTTGCCCCACACAATTGTTTGTTCCTCTACTGCGCGCGCACGCGCGTGCACACACACACACACACTCATATTTGGATGAAAGAGTGTATAACTTGTATGGGATGGTGCTACTACGCCTTCCCATTGTCTCATTACTTGACTAATCTGCATATCCATGCAATCGAACTGAAAACTATTTTTTCTGATTCTGCCATCCAAATTCATGCCCGTGACAAATCTTTCTTCAATGTGCAAAATTTGAGGCTCAGAAGTAGATATGTAATGAGGATATTCTGGCCAGTTTCAACCACCACTTTTGGAAGAGCTTCAATGATTAGTTTTCTAGGGATTTAACTGCATTCACCAACCCCTTTGTGCATTAACAACTAAAGTCTATGAATGCAGCATCATAGATAATGCTTCAACTAAACTCATTTCGGTTCCTAGACGAGGAATTTAGTAAAATCTCTGAGATTTCCAGAATACTCTCTGATATGGAATATTACCTCTCAAGTTCTTGCTTCTTGAGTGAACTTTTAGTGCCTTTTGATTTACTTATTTCTTGTTTTCCGGGGGGAGGGAGAGAGTTTGTAGGAATCTTAGGTTGCGTTTGGATGGTGAGGTGATTTCAGATATTCTGTGAATAATAGTGAAAAAGTAATGATAAAATATTGAATAATAGTAAAAAGTAGTGAAAAGTAGGTGAAAAGTAATGATAAAATAATGAACGGAGCCTTAGAGTGTCTTCTGACAAGATAATTTCATGAATGTACAACTTACCAATGCAGCTGCTACGCCAATGGCTATTTGTAGCCTTGTCCTCCAATTTAAGGGAGTTTTAAGAGGATCTGTGGAGAGCCAATTGTTAAAATCGCATCATATTTTGCAAAATCTTACAAATATTGCTCTAACAGTTACCACTAAGATGCTCCTTCAAGCTTCCGTTTTCTACATTGTCAAAAACTAACAACCTGCAAAGAGTTAAAAAAGGTACAAGCCAAAGATCAAATCTGAAAACAGTAAAAGAAAATTAAAAATGCATATTAAACTCTCTATGCATAATCTAGCTGATTCATAATTAAAAGAACATCCAAAATCACACAGTCATACTATGTTCTACTATGTGTGCATGTGTACCATAAGTATTTGATTATGGGAGAGAATATGAAGTGTAACATGTTATCAGTAAACAAAGACGCTTTTTTTTTTCCCTTAAAATTAACCCATAGAGAAACCTTCATGATGCACTAGCATTTCATAGTCTGTGATGCAAATCCTCAACTAAACCCCATTTATGATGAAGACTCTACTATCTCTGGATCCAGTTAAACAGAAAATTAGGCACTACATGGTTAGGTATATTAGGGTTGCCCAAAATGTATTTTCACTAGTCTTATTTTCATTTATGGAGGAGGGTATACCTCTTTATTCTTTTTGTTGGTCCACTAGAGGTCCAACGAGTTTTTGAGATGGAGAGAGTAATACCTCAAATCTACTTGAATTGACATCCCAAGCTCTAAATTCATAAATGTCTTTTGTTACCAAGTGATACTTTTTGCTCTTAATAAGGGGGAATCATTGTCAAACCATTTGAAACAAAAACTAGGTAATAAACCTTTTTTGTCCAGTGGAAAACCCCCTGAGTTGAAGAAGGTGGCGGTGATGCAAGCGGCCCAGGAGTTGCAACTCTCTGTAGAAGACATCTTTTCCTTGATTAAAGCCTCTTACTTCTTTTACTAAAGCAACCCCACCATCTTGAAATTTTGCCTTATAAGCGGTTCTATGAGAATCCGTATAAATGATTCTGTGAAAACCATCGGTTGCCTTCTTTATATCCTTGTAAGAAAAGTACCTCACAAATAATATTGGACCTGGAATGAGAACTAAAGGGAGTTATATACAAGAATTTTTCCATAGATACATATCTATTAAACAACTTGGATAAAACAAAATGCAATAAGTGTTCATTAATGCATACTTTTCACTTTTCTGGATTCAATATAAAAAGTAGCACAAAGTAAAACAACATGGCTATTAAATATTTAACGTAACAACGAATGACTACTATTGAAGCAAAGAAAGAAAAAGGAAACAAATGCAGCACCGTTATAGTAATTATAAAGTGTATTTTCACTGGATGAGGGTACCGATATGGATCTCGTAGGGTACCATGGAAACTGTGTTAGCTTTTACTTTCTAATTCGTCTTTGTCACTCGCATTATCATATAGAACCAAAACTCTTTCAGGTTTTGTTAAAATAGAATTTAAAACCAAGTAGCATATAAATTCTATTCTGAATTGTTCGTTTTCCTGATCATTCTTACTCTGAGCATTTTCAAGATAATTCAGCTGAAATTATGAGCTGTTACAACAAGCCGGGGTCAAATTCAACAAATTTAAGTTCACGCACTAAACGAACGCCATATTACATTCAATGAGTGAGGCTGAAAGCATAGAATCCGTGCATTAAAGTCACAGCATAGTATTTTCTAGACAATTCATGGAACATCATCAGCAATTACACTAAGCCCATGTAGAATTCAATCAATTCAAGTCTAAATCCAGCGACTCTCACAGACTCAACACCCTTTATGTCACTAATTGAGCTTGAAAGCACGGAATTACCCACATCGTCTGAATCTATAATAAAAACTACCATCACCTAAAAAGGCAGAAAGAAGCGGAAAAAAGGAGGCGGAGTTGAAGTACCATGGCGAGATTTGTGAAGCCAAGCAAGGAGGTGAAGCCTGAACCTGCGGATCAAACGGTCCATGCCCATTTTGGAAGTTTGGTTTTGTGGGTTTTTGTGATCCAAGTAGAGCAGAGTCAACAGACGCAAAGTGAAATCTCATTGTCTTCTTTCTTTTACATAACGGATCACATTCTTTTTACTTTTGTGGGGTATAGAGACAGATCATGGATGGGTAAAATAGTCATCCACTCTGTCAATTCCACGACCAACTACTACAATTGGACCGTTGGTACCAGTCGGACTGTCGGAGGAGGGCTTCACTTCACCTCTCCTGGCATTAGAGGACGCGCATGAGAGAAGTACTCGATGAATAAAATCTATTATATAAAATGAAGGAAATGTTTTGATGTGGACGGGCCTTCCATGAAAACCGGCCCCGCCCCGGTCCCGCACAGTGTAGATAGCAAAATGGCACTCTGTAGCCTGCCTCCTCCCTCTCTTACAAGCGGAGGGATTGGGCAATGCCTTCCTTCGATAAGCATATTTATGGCTAGCATTGGTATTGTATTAGTCAAATATATTTTTATCTTTAAATTTAATAAATATCATCTATATTTACTCTATATTAAATTAGTTAAATTGTTTTCATCCAAACTATAAGCTATAGTAAATCTATTCTTCTTTTCAAATATGAAAAGAATTATAACAAGTCTAAAAGTATTTTTTTAGATTATTATATTATAGATATGATATTTTTATTTATGTAAGATTTTACCATCTATATACATATGAGATTATTATATTATAGATTGTTAGATTGTGAAAATAAAAATGAATATGATTTGTTGAAGGTTATTGAAGATTATGAAAATAAAATAAAAATTAATTAAAAAATATAAATAATAAAAAAAAATATTTTATTATTATAGAGAGTGTGATGACAGTATGACTAATCCAATGTATACTTCAAGTTTTGAATGATTAGCTAAAGATGAAAAAGTTACATATTAGTCAAAATTTGAAAAATAAGATAACCAATTCAATGCTAATGCTTTTAGAAACCAGAGTTGGGCCCCTTTTCCCCAGCTTTTGTTCTTTTTCCATTTCAGGCCCTAGTTGTTTTTTAAAGTTGTATAGGCTTAATTCTTTTTTTTTAAAAAATAATTTAATGGGTCATATTGGATAAACTCACGGACAATAAATTGTTGAGATCAATTAGGAGTTTTAATTAAACTCAATAACTAAGTTAAATCTCATTTATTATTAAACAAGTTAGACTCATTTTAGAATTTAATGATCAGCCATTATAAATTTATTAGAGATTTATTTTAATTTAAAATCATCACTGATTGAAGTCTCATATGTAGTCTCAGTCATTGCCAATCCTACATTGAATGAACTACAAGATCATATTTTTAAATTCAAACTCTCTTTTTGAATGATCGCGACCGAGTCCTACTCAAACTCGAACTTGTCGGCACCCTCTCCCAAATCTCTCTTTAAATATCTTTGTTCCGTGTGTTATTTAGAAAAAATCCATAAACCACCATAAGTGGAGCGGTCAGACTCAAGATATCTAGTCCAGCCCCAAATGAAACCCATTCGGTTAGCCCCTTGTTTGGTCTAGCCCAAACCACCATTTGCCCCAAGCTTCTTCAACAAGTTTTCTCCTCCTTACAAGGCCAAACCATGGTTATCAGGCCACCTCATTTTCTGCCACCAATAGTGCTTTTGATGGTAATCAAACTTGACCCTTCAAGCCTCTCACCTACTTGGCTTGTAGTAGTAGAAAAACAGTGCCATTTCCTTCAGTTTTCTCTTCTCCTTTCATAACCCTCACTTCAAATGTCACTCGCTCAACCACCAAATCAGCCCCTTCATCTATACCCCACGCCACCCTCATTTGCTTGCCCAAACTTACACTTTTTCATCCATTTTTCCAAGTGCAAACTGAGAGAGCTAGAGAGGAACTTTTCTAGGTAGTTTTGCTTGCTTGATTCCAACCCTTTGTAAGTATTTTCCTTAGCTCAAATCTCTTCTAGTTTTTTAGTAATAAGTTTAGTTTACTTCGATGTGTGCTGGATGAAAGTTGGTATTGATGATGGAAAGGTGCGGTTTTGGTGATTGTGAAGAACTTTGAAATTTTGATGAAATATTGTGTAGATTTGATTTTATGAAGTGTATACATGATTATATGCAAGTTTATGGTATGATCCAAAACATGTTAGGATTTTATAAAGTGATTTTACATGATCTTTAAAGTGGTAGAAGTCGATTGGTGCATTATGTTTGGTTTAGGTTGTGATTTTAGCTTTAGGATTTTGATTCTATGGCCATGATTTTTATGAATCTTGTTTTTAAAGATCAGATCTATGGATTAAGAATGAATTTTTGAAAGTTATGACTTAGATCTTTGTTGGAATGATGATGAACATGCAAGAGGTAGAGTTTAAGCATAAACTAGAGGATCTCGGGTTCAAATGTTGATTTTAGTGCAATATTTTCTATGAAATTATAGATTTGATGCTTGAATCTAGTTAGAACTTGAATGTGAGGTATGTAGTTGTATTCTTTCAAGAGTTATTGTATGAAAATCAAGGATCTAGTCACTTTATTTCAAGTTCAAAAGAATGCATGTTCAGCTTCTAAGTTTTTATGCAAACCAATTGTTCTATGTTGTGTTTTGTGATTTTTGTTTGATTAGTCAAGCATGTTATCACTTAGGTTTGAATGATAAACATGTTAGAAGTGTTATTTTTGGAGTCCTTACTCCTTAGAGTAGATATGAAAGTGTTAGACCAAGAGCATCAAAAGTTGGTTTTATTTGACCTAATATGTTTTGGCATTTTCCTTAATGAAGTGAGTTCAAGTTTTTATGAAATGTGTGGTTTAGTATTTTAGCATAATTTTAGAACTAAGGATGTGATTTTTGAGAGTTGATAAATTCGATTTAACCATGTTAGTGTGTTAAATGGTCAAGTAGCAACAAAAACATGATTTTTAGCCTATACATGAATCAACCAAGAGAAGTTTTGTTAAAAATTTTGAGTTCATATTTGGATTTAGGATGAAAATTTACACAAGGAATAAAAATTTGGTAAGTTTTGGAATTTGTTTGCAAAATCCTTATTTTTAGGGGCATATTTGAAAATTCCCATAAGTCGAGGGGTAACTTTACAAATTTGGTTCTAAGTTAGTGAGTTTTATTGTTATTAGGATTAAGTGAGATATTTTAACCTAATACATCTCTCATTTCAATTTACACTCTTTTACGTTATGCTCACGTTTACACGGTAATTTGTAAATTAGCGTTTAACTTATTCTCAATATTTTTACTTATGTATGGTGGTAAGATTGCACTGTTCATGTTCATGTTCATGTTCATTTATGCTTATTATAATTTTTTATAATATGCTATGTCATGTCATGTATTACTGTTACATGCCACAAATACCATGTCATCATATCTGTTACATGCCATGAATGCCATGTCATCTTTTTTTGTTATATGATTATTTGTTACATGCCATGAATGTCATGTCATCTTTTATGTTACACAATTATCTATTACATGCCATGAATTCCATTCATCATTTTGATTAAATGATTATCTGTTTATGCCATGCTATATTCTCATATGTAATCATCATCAATATCTGTCAGAGAATGAATACATGTCATGAAGCATACGAGTTCCTCATGAAATATTTTTCTGAGTTAAGTATACATGGGGGTACTCGTGGTGTAAGTATTCTGCTTGTCATAGTATCACTACTAAAAACTTTAATAAGGAGCTCATGGTGGAGACATTCTACATTGTCTAAGTACCTCTAATAAAATACTCTTGGTGTAGGTAGTTCGACTTTTCCTGAGCATCTATGATGGAATACTTTGGGTGAAAGCATTCTGTTTTGTTTAAATATTCTTGATGAAACTAAAGGGTGTAGTCATTCTGTTGTGTCTGAGTAAATAAGTAAACAAACATGTATATGCAATAAGATCTCATGTTCACGCAAGCATGTTACGTTCATGTCAAGTCATATTATTGTCAAGTCATGTCACGCATGTGCAAGTCTATGTCACGAAGTATACATGTCATGTTACTATCATACATGCCTATTTATACTGTTGATAGTTTAGAAGATTTACTTGATGAATTTAATAAATCTCATTGTGGTAGTCTCAATTACCATTTTCTCCAGAATGATAGATGAAGTGCCAGGAAGTAGAAGACCGGTGAACCATCGACTTGATGATGTCGAATAAACAGAGGAGGAGCTTCAAGGAGATGAGAGGGATGGTTCTCCGATTTTTGGATATCATTTTGGAACTAACAGTGAAGCTACGCGAGCAGCTTAGTGCTTAGTTTAGACTCCGTTTATCTACAATTAATGAGTTACAACTTCAGTACTATACTTATTTTGTTACAAACTGGTTAGAACCACGATGTAACTTTTGGTTATGTGAATATTTATGAAAATATATTTACGTTTTGAGATTAGCAATTATAGTACATTGTTGTAATGACCCGGCCCAATAATTTTAACGTTGGAATATTGATAATTTTTATTGGGCCTAAATTATATTTAATGGGCCATATTGGATAAGCCCACGGGTAATAAATTGTTGAGATTGATTAGGAGTTTTAATTAGGCTCAATAACCAAGTTAAATCTCATTTATTATTAAACGAGTTAGAGTCCATTTAAAATTTAATGATAAGCTATTAGAAATTTATTAGAGATTTATTTCAATTTAAAATCATCACTGATTGAAGTCTCATACATAGTCTCAGTCACTGCCAATCCTATATTGAATGAACTACGAGATCATGTTTTTAAATTCAAACTCTCTTCTTGAATGATCGCAACCTAGTCCAACTCAAACTCAAGCTTGTCGACAACCTCTCCCAAATCTCTCTTTAAATATCTCCATTCCGTGTATTATTTGGAAAAAAAATCCATAAACTTCCATAAGTGCAGCGGTCGAACCCAAGATATCCATCTAGCACCATGATTGATTTTGTGTCAAGACACAGATGTAGGCATAGTCCACCATAGTATACTAGAATACTATTAGGCTCCCTTTGCGGCTACGAGATGTGGGGTCGATGCATAACTTTGCACACATGGTTAAATGTGTGAGTCAGTATGATAAGTAAGATAAATTAGATAAGCCAAGATAAGTCATGCATGTCATAGCATATGTATGAATAATCATGATTTTAAATTCTCAGCATGAAATATTTTATGAAAAACTTTATGTTAAGTATGTTTACATTATAATGAGTTTCTTATTGAGTCATCTACTCATTTTAGTTGTTTTATGTTTTTAAACCACCCCATATTAGAATATTTATGAAGGTATCGTTGCAAGATGAAACTTAGTCCAGGGAGGCGTGATAGTGTGCTAGATCATGTACAAAGATTTTAAGTTATGATTTGATGGCACAAACTTTGAGAAATTTTAATAAATATTTCCGCGCACTCGCATTTATGATATTAGTATTTTAATACAAAACGACTCTATTTATTATAAAGAATCTTTGTACTTGGCGCTTCCTTTAGATTAAAAAAAATATTTTTAAGTCAACGTCAATTTAGTAGCACTCTAGTTCTCAAGAATTTTCAAAAGTGACTTTATTTTTATTAGTGGAGAGCGGGGTGTTACAATTGTGTATTGCTAACAAAAAAAAAAAAAATTATCCGTTACGAATACTGCATATTGTTAGATGTATACTAGGTGCGTTGCATCTGTAATTGTCATGAACAGTGGTATATGACCTTGTGTTATATGTCTTAGCACTTCAAACTCTATCAAATTCTAAGCTGAGTTTGGTGGTATCACAAAAGGTACATTAGACCCTATCAGGAATTGGAGAGAGTATGTCCAATGGTATACAAAGTGGCATTACTAGAGGAATATGAAGGAATCCATAATGTGTTCCATGTTTTCTCGTTGAGGAAAAGTATTGGGAATCAACAACCCCACATAATTAGTCTAAATCTAGTTCTATTGCAACCAAATTCACTTATGTAGAAAGGTTCATACGAATAGTAGATTGGAAGAAACCAAGACTATTGTCTAAATTGTACTTTTGGTAAAGGTACAATAGGGATGGTGAGTGGATCACGCAGGAGCAGTTTCCATATTTATTTGAGTCGTAGTCATTGGCTTGGAACTCATTAAGGAATGGTAGTTTGGTCAATCCAAAGGCAGGAGAATGACTATAAATAGCCTTCAAACTACCAATTCTAGTCATAACATTTAGAGTTACGAAACCATCATTATGGTGCGAGAGAAGACGACTGCACGAAAGGTAGCCATACCACCGAAAGTAATATGTTGATTCATGGAAGGGCAACGTGAAGTAGCTAGGTTGGAAGAGGAATGCCACCGAGATGAAGAAGACCATTAGAGGGCTACTGTCTTGATTTCGAAAATGATTGATCACACTAATGAAGGAGGTTGTGTGGTGAAAAGTGGACAATCCAGGAACGTGATGGACAAGAGGAGGACAAAGGTGAGGTCTCACCAATGTTGTATGACGCCAAATCTAGCGAAAGAGCTAGAACAATGTAGAGCAGCAAGGTTGGAGGCTACATAAGTAGCTGAAGAGGAATACAAAGGGAGGAAACCCTTGATCTAGTGGCAAATAATGAGGATCGAGATGTGGATGGAAGAATGAGCGTGCTACCACCCAGACCGCTATTGGCAGAGATGGTAGCACGCTCATCCCTCATAATTCCATTGTGAGGGATAGTCATCACGAAATTTCGAGTCAAGAATTTCTTGTAAGGAAGGAAGACTGTGCCGAAGCAAGGGAAGAGATCCCCCCTCCTAAGGAGATGACCGGGCGAGCAAAGTACAACTAGTCCAAGAGAAGGGCGAGCCACACTATGTAGAAAACCTGGCAAGCACAGCTTAATAGTGGATGATAAAGGACTTTTCACTCTGCACCCAGCAGGCAAGTGATGTACTAACAATATCAAGGAGAGCAACTAGTAAGGACAAGCTTAATGTAGACTTGAGAGTTCTCTGAGATAACACGAAGATGCTCACAAGGCGGCATGTGTCATACACAAAGGCCCATACTCCACAAGAGACGTCACATTTAGAGTGAGCCTATGGAAAAAAGATTTCGGGCCTGCAGGCTATATTGTCTAATCTCAAAGGTATGGTCAAGTGCCACATAGGAGACCTTTATTAGGCGAGGCAATTTGCAAAGGACATGCATGCCTTGTCCCCATCAGTCTCTATCATCCTTCAATGCTAGTGGGCAAATGGATCAATGAGATTGAAGGTCTCTCTCATTCAAGCATATATCAGTCTCTTTCATCCACTCAGTTACCTCAATCTTTGTGTAAATTATGCTAACCCAACATTTCTCCAATATTTAAACTGAACATGTAATATTTAGGTAATGGCATAAACATCCTTAGTCATCAAACACTATGCTTAATATGCTTCATGCATGGAGCCTCAAGATATCTAGGTTCCTTGGCCATTACTCTTTCCTCGCCTAACAAGTTGGTCGCCTAAAACCTTTGCTCATTGGAAACATTGCTCACCTAACACCTTTGCTTGCGTGACACATCACTCACTTGACACCTCTTACCTTCCTTTGCCCAAATATTTTCTTATCTTTCCTTGCCCCACTATTACGCATAACTCGTACACCGACTTTTCTCGTTTCAATCCCCTTCCCAACTTCTAGTCCTAGATCTTAGGACTCGTTTGGATTCGTAAGTGATCTCAGCTCATCTCAACTCATCTCAGCTCATCTCAGCTCATCTCACTACTATTCAGCAACTTTAACTCATAAATCTCACTACTATTCACAACTCATCTCATTACTATTCACAATCCATCTCAGCTCATCTCAAATCATCTTCGAATCCAAACGTCTCCTAAATTTTGTCTAAGGGTCTGTACGAGAAGGGAGAGAATACATGATTTTGAGAGGATGTAAGAAAACTTACTCTGACAATGTGTGTAGATGTGGGTGAAGATGTGGCAGCTTTCCTTCCTTCGTCCTCCCCTAATTTTGATGTTGAGCGATGTTTGGAAAGTACCTAAAGATATGTTTACGAGGTGGTTTAGTACAGTAGGGATGTGTTATGATAGTCCGATTCCTCTGTTGTCGGTTAGTAGAGAATCCATGTGTCGCCTACATATGTTGCACGTACCATAACGTGATGGAATTTCTAGTGGGTCCTTGAGTAGCATACAAACATGGGTGTATCAGTTCTTGAATGTGATGGATTCGTAGTGAAACACATGGTCAAATTATAAGATGACATGTTTTTATTCAAATAAAAAAAATCTATTTTCAAGCCGGAAGGTAGAGTGATTAAAATACTTTTATAACATAATTTAATTTAAAATATTAATTTTAATATTTTAATCTTACAAATTAAATATTACATTTTAACTTTCTAAATCAATGAAAAAATGACAACCTTACTACCGTAGAGCCTCATTTTGTCTTGACTCTTGACAAAGAACAAACGAAAGCCATTTATTTCTTTTAGAAAATTGAATATAGAAATTGAATAGCATCTTTTTTCTACTCCTGGTGGAGACTGAAGCCCGTGTATGTGAATCTGGACTCATTTTTTTCACAATTCATCTCATTTTATCTAATCATTATAATTTTTTAAATTCTCATACAAAATAAAATAAACAATTCAAAGAGAGAGAGAAGAGGAGCTCATGGCAAGCGTCGAAACTAGGGGTGAGTACTGATTTAGTTGGAGTCGCATTCCCCTAAATCCAATTTCGACTCCAACTCTGGTTGAGTTTAAATCTGTACTTTGACTCCGACTCTGACTTGTCGGAATAGGATTTGAACTTTCAGTTTGGATTTCTTTTTATAGATTCATATTTAGCCCATTTTAAAAATGAATTTTTTGTGGCCTTTCAAATTTCAAATTTTCCAAACAATTTAAAACTAAAACTAAATCATTCACTGCTAATTTACTTCTATACTAATATCTAACTTATTTTTATACTCAACTTATATTATAGTGTATAATTACATGTTATCATACTATAGTATTACGTATTATTTGTATTATCTAATTACATATTATTATACTAATGTCTAACTTATTTATATCTTAATTATATGCTAGACTTTCTAGTGTCTAATTACATGTTATGATACTTTAATAAATTAGTATGTGTTATTAATTTATTATATTAGACTTATTTAAATACTAGTGTCTAATTTATTTCTATACTTGATTATGCATGGTAGTAATACTATAATGTTTACATATATTAAACTATCATTAGTCTATTTATATTATAGTATAAATATATTATTTTATAATAATTAGCTCATACTAGTATATATGATAATATATAGATGAATACATATTTTTATAACATATGTATAATATCAGAGTCGATGTCGGAGGGCAAAGTCGGAATCAGAGCATAAAATCAAAGTCGAATCGGATTGGAGTTGGAGTCGGTCCAACGACACCTCCGACTCCGACTAAAAAATTATAAAAAAATCCAACTTCGACTCTGACAAATCGGAATCGGAGCGAAGCCGGATTTGGAGTTGAATTTTCAGATTTTTACTTAGTCCTAATTGAGACATGGGTGCCAATCTTTCAAAGCAAAGAGAGGAAGTCTCATTCTCGGGAATGGGAAAGGGGAAGGGGCAAGGAGGTCAGGAGAGGTTTGATTTTTTTTTTATCTCTTGAGCCCTAGTTTGGTCTTTTCTCATTGTGCTAACGTGGCCAACGTGTGCGCACTATGCAGTGTGTTAAAATAAAGGCTTCATGGAATAAGTTAGAGAGATTAGAAAAATTCTACGCGTCATCACCTACATCACACACCAACATGTGATTTATCATTTTTATTCTTTTATTTAAACATATATATTGATGTGTAAATATTTACATTTAAATAGAATGACAAATTACATGTTGGTGTTTGGTGTAGGATATGATAAGTAACATTTCTCGTATTGTTATGCCCCATTTGAAATTTGAATTGAATTGAAATCAATATAATTTTAAACTAAATCTAACATCTAAATACCTAATTATCAAATCACTAAACTCATCTCAACTCAAAACCTTTTTACACGTAGAATTTACAATTTTTTTCAACTCAACACCTCTTTACATGTGGGACTCATAACCTTTTTCAACTTCTCATGAATACAATTAAATTAATCTTAACATCTAAATACATCTAAACTCATCTTAGGTAGGCCCCACAAAACTCACTCTACCATCTCAATTCACTATTATTCATAGAAAACTCAATTCGGTTCAACATCAAAATGGGGCCTTAATATTCTTTGATGAGAAGTTACATGAGTGTTAACACTCCCTACCAAGATCCATTTGGGGCGTTACAAGTATAACATATTACAACCATTATTCTAGCATAATGCCTCATTCTCTTCCGATTTAATTACTGAAAGGACAACATTTTCGGCCTTGTGATCATGTTTTCCTGTTGAAGAAAATCTTTGAACCATAAAGCAGAGTGTTTCATATATCTTCTCAACCCGTTTTTGAAATCTACGTAATTGATGCCAAGCCGCAATGTATATCCCAATTCCCATTCGAAGTCATCGAGAAATGACCAGATGTAATACCCTTTAACGTCAACTCCATCCCTGCAAAAACCATATTGGTTAAAATCTTTGACATTAGAATCTTAAAGATATTTATATTTGATGTGAGGGAATCCGTGGGCATCAGTATTTTACAATCTTTATTGACCATGCAACACATTCACTTTACATAATGTACAAGTACATGATGTACTATTACAACTTGAAAATGTTTTTTCAACCCCACAAGCAGCCTAATTCGCCTTGGGTTTCTTTGTACATATCAGCATCTTAGCTAGCTCATTCAATTAGTAAGTTGGTAAGTGATATGAGTTACATGGCTACCACCATGTTTCAAATTGAAAGTTTTTTTTTTCCAACCTATCAAGTGTTTACTTTACACCCTTGGATATTTCTAGAGTGTTAACTACCTCTCAAGAACAATGCCAATTGTTGTTAGCTTTTGCTTATTTGAAGTCTTCATCTGACACATTTCCTTCCTCTTATGCAGTTGTAATTGTTCTTTCTCAATCCTTTGCACTGCAAAATTGACCAGGTAATTTTGTTTTTTGTTCTACAATCTTTCGTTTGAAACCAATGATCACTCTGTTTTTCTTTAGGTACAAACTTTCCTAAAACAACTTTTCATGACTCCTCGATTACATACACAGGTGCCACAGATTATACTGTTCACAGCATGTTTTGCATCCATCACTTCCACTCTTCACACTTCAGTTAAATTTTTCTTTCAAATTTACTCTCAGTCTGCAAGTTAATTACTTCACAGGATTATGATTGTAAAAGATTACGAACTTTCTGTTTTTTTTCGTTTCTGGTTGGTGATGCTGTTTGTGGGAGGTTGAGTGAGTGATTTACTGCAAGTCTGAGTAGGCATACGTGCCGAATGCTGTTGTTATCGATCGTAAGCTTTTTGAGGTAGTTAAAGATGGGCGATGGGTGGCTATCACAGAGAGGGGTGGAAGTTTGTGTGGGCTTTTGCAGGTTTATATGGTTCAAATGTAGACAACGATAGACCGGAGGAACTTGCTGGGTTACATAGCTGGTGGGATGGGAGCTTCCTTGGTGTATAGAAGGGGATTTTATATGTAATCAGATTTCCTAGTGAATAATCGGATGAGAGTAGCCCAGCAATGACAGAGTTCTCAGATTGTATCTTTGACTTAAATCTGCTGGATATTTCTCTACTAGGGGGTTCCTTCACTTGGTCGAATAATCAGCATGGTCCTGACTATACAGATTCCTAATTTCACCGGAGTGGGAGGTGCACTATCTTGAAGTGTGCCAAAAGAGGCTGCCACGTCTTTGCTAGGACCATTTTCCTATATTGTTGGACTGTGGCAGCATTCGAAGCGAGCGTCGATACTTCAAGTTTGAAAACATGTGGTTGAAAAGTGAAGGCTTTGTGGATAAGGTTAGGCAATGGTGGTCTTCTTATCAGTTCCATGGTAACCCCTCATACATCTTAGCTTGTAAGTTAAAAGTTTTGAAAAATGACCTTAAACTTTGGAATTCACAATTCTTTGGAGATATAGGGGAGCGAAAAAAATTCATGGTGGAGGAGTTACAACAGTTTGAACAGTTACTGGAGGCTAGAGCCGTTTTACCGGAAAAGCTATTGCGCAAGTCAGAGTTGGTTGCATAATTATAAAGAATACTATCCTTGGAGGAGATTTCTTGGCACCAGAAGTCGAGAGCTTTGTGGCCGGGGACCGGAGTACTAAGTTCTTCCATAAAGTTGCTAACTCTCATAGAAGAACTAATACCATCGAAATGTTGAACATTAATGATATGGAATGTAAGGAGGCCCTTTTGATTCGTGACCATGTGGTGGATTTCTATGAACAACTGCTAACAAAACGTGAGGGATGGAGGTCAAAGCTGGATGGTCTTGTCTTTGACACTATTGAGCCTCAGGAAGCCTCTTGGTTGGAGAGGCATTTTGAGGAGAAGGAAGTGTATGATGTAGTCAAACGTATGAGTAAAGATAAAGCTCCAGGCCCAGATGGTTTCTTGATGAGTTTCTTCCAATCTTGTTGGGAGGTGGTGAAAGTGGACATTATGAATGTGTTTTAAGAAGTATCATTGGTTGGAGAGTTTGAGAAAAGCCTAAATGCTACTTTTATTGCGTTGATTCCAAAAAAGACTGGTGCGGTGGAGGTTAAGGATTTTCGACCCATTAGCCTTGTGAATGAAGTGTATAAAATTATATCCATGGTTCTTGCTAACAGATTGGGGGCGGTTTTGGGCAAGATCATTTCGAAACCACAAAATGCATTTGTTAGGGGGAGACAAATTTTGGATTAAGTCCTTGTAGCGAATGAGGGCCTGGATAGCAGATTAAAGGCTGGCTCCACAGGTATTATTTGTAAGTTAGATATGAATAAGGCATATGACCATGTAAATTGGGATTTCCTCTTGTATTTGTTGGGGAGATGCGGCTTTGGGCCTAGGTGGCGTACTTGGATTAGTTGGTGCATTTCTACAGCCAGATTCTTAGTATTGATTAATGGATGTCCTACCGGCTTCTTCAACAGCTCTCGAGGTCTAAGGCAAGGAGATCCTTTGTCTCCACTTCTCTTTATTATCATTATGGAGGCTTTGAGTAGGATGACATCGGCGGCAGTTACGCATGGGTTTGTGACTGGATTTCTGATTGGTGATCCCAATAGGGGCATTATTACTGTTTCATTTACTTTTTGTAGATGATACGCTCATATTCTATGAGGCAGATCGAAACCGGTTGAGGGCATTGAAGGCTTTGTTACTATGCTTCAAAGCGGCGTCAGACTTGAAAGTGAATTTTGACAAGTCAGAGTTAGTGCTAGTGGGGAACGTGAGCAATACTAGGCATCTCGCTAGTATTCTTGGGTGCAAGGTAGCCTCTCTTCCTATTACCTACTTGGGATTGCCATTGGGGGTTGCAGCAAGGGCCTCATCCATATGAGATTCAGTCATAGAGAAGATAGGAAGGAAATTGGCAAGATGGAAAAGATGACTGTTTGACTCTTATCAAGAGTACCCTTTCTAACTTACCTACATACTTTTTATCTTTGTTTCAGTTGCCTGCCAGGGTAGTGGCTCGGATTGATAAATTGTACCATGATTTTCTATGGGATGGGATAGGGGATGAATTCAAATTTTACCTGGTCAGCTGGGATAAGGTGTGTACACCACTCTCGTCCGGTGGTTTGGATATAAAAAATCTGAGAACTTTCAATCGGGCCCTGCTTGGGAAGTAGTTATGGAGGTACAATAAGGAGATAGAAGCCCTATGGAAGCTGGTGATTGATTGTAAATATGAAAGCATGTGGGGAGGCTGGTGTACTGAAGAGGTGTACGGGGCTAGAGGGGTGAGAGTTTGGAAACACATTAGAAAGGGGTGGGGGGATTTTAGTAGCCATTCTAAGTGAAAGAGGCTGGGGGGGGGGGGGGGGGAGTTCTTGCATTAAGTTTTAGAAGGAACATATGGTGTGAGAGACAGAAAAGATACATTTCCAGCTATTTTTCAATTGGCATGCAACCAGAAAGCTTCAATAGAGGACCTTATGCTTCTAACAGGGGACCAAGTGTAGTGGAACGTCACATTTAGTAGAGCGGCGCAAAACTGGGAAGTGGACATCTTATAGGCTTTTTTCAGCATTCTTTATTCTGTGAAGCCGAGTAGACAACAAGTCGATAGGATGTGGTGGACTCCCGCGAGTAAAGGCATTTTCTCAGTTCGATCCTTTTATAAGTCTCTTTCCCAAGTTGCAAACATCCCGTTCCCATGGAGGAGAATCTGAAGAAATAAGACGCTTCTGAAAGTGATCTTCTTTACTTGGACAGCAGCATTGGGGAAGATTCTGACTACCGACAATCTGAGAAAGTGCTGATTAGTTATACTAGACTAGTGTTGCATGTGCGAGAGATCTGGCAAGACAGTGGAACACCTCTTACCACATTGCGAGACTATTAGAGCCTTGTGGGTTGAAGTCTTTAGCCAGATAGAGTTAGCCTTTGTTATGCCTGCAACGGTGGTAGATCAATTGGCCAGCTGGACACTTCCGAGAGGAGTTCAACAAATCAAGGCAGTGTGGAATATGAACCCGATCTGTATTATGTGATGTATATGGCAAGAGCGCAACGGTCGGACTTTCAAAAACAAAGAGCGGTCTCTGGAGGAACTTAGAACGTTATTTTTCCGTATTTTATTTCTATGGGCCATTGCTTTAGATTTTAATGGCCTGAATTTTCATGACTTTCTAGTTTCCCTTACTTCGACCTAGATAGGTCTTATCTCTTGTATACCATCTTGTGTATTTGGACTTTGCCTATCTCTATTAATATATCTTTGATTACTTATAAAAAAAAAATTACTTCACAGATTTTTTTTATATATTTATACTTTATTTTTGCTTTATTCAAAACCTAGCTTAGTGTAATATGATTTGGATAGAGGGTCTTTATGTTCTATGACAATCAGTTCCAAGTGCGCTGCAAAAACCTTATTGTAAACATGTTGACTCAACCTATGTTAATTCTGTAATAAACTCCAAATTTGATCTTTAACATTGTCAATTAGGATGTCCTTCTTCATCCAGATTACAACTTGTGTCTAATATTGTTCCAAGGATTTCTTTTCAAAACAATCAAGTTCCCCATTGTACTGTTTACCCATTTGCCTTTTGAACTTCTATATAAAACATCACCTAACTATACCTCAACCTTAAGTCACAAGAGATCTAAGTTTGGACCTGTAGGTAGGAGTGTGTATCTTGGATACATTTTTGGTATCAAAGGAACAAAGTTTATGATTTAGAATCACATTCTTCTTTTATATCTCGAGATTGAACATATTGTAAGTCTATTTTTCATGACATTCTATTACTCATAACACAAGAAGTCTTCAATTCCCTTTCTCCATTCTTCAACTTCTACCGTCGCAATCCTACCTAAACCCCATTCTTGAGATCCCTATAGTTAGTTCTTCACCTTTTCCATCATCATCTATTTTTGCTCATCCAGTTTCAAATTCTTCAATTATTGATCCTGCCATTGTTATTCTAAATAAAACTAAAAAGTTCGAACCCTTGACTTCCTTCTCTTAGTGATCCTTCTTATTTTCCACCCTTCAAAAATCCCCTCGAGTACACAAAATCCCAGGCTATTTGCTGGATTATCTCTGTGATCTTGCTTTTCTTTTATTGATTCTGCATCTTCTGCAAGTTCTGCTTCAATATCATATGGTATTTCTGCCATTCTCTTTTATTCAAAGTTTTGTTCTAATCCTACAGCTTTTCAGTTAGCACTTTCTTCGCATTTGGAGTCTGGATTTTATCACCAATCAGTCCAGCATTCTCTTTAAAGAGATGCTATGGCTGCTGAAATAGCAGCTTTAGAAGAAAAAAAGAAGTGGACTTGTACTCAGTTTGTAAAATTCCCATTGGCTATAAATGGGTTCATATAATTAAATAGAAAGTTGGTGGGACAATTCAGAGATATAGGGAACTATTGGTATTTAAGGACTATACTCAGCAGAATGGATGGATTATTTTAAAACCCTTTCACGTGTGGCAAAAATGGTGACTGTTATGTGCATTCTTGTTCTTGCTATTGTGTTTGATTGATATTTGGTTCATTTATACGTTACTAATGCATTTTAACATGGAGATTTTGATGAAATACTTTATATATATATATATATATATATATATATATGTCATTGCATAGATTTGAATCAAAATACAAGAAGCACGATGGAAAAAAATTATTGCCATATTTATACAAGTATATGCATGCATTGATACTCACTTGATAGCGTTTAACAGACTTGATAGATGGAGGCGAATGTATCTTAACCTTGAGCTATCACTGAGAAAATCTTCAATCGGCAACGAGCTATTATTTACATCAATAAATCCTAAAAAGAAAAAAAGCAAATGAATTGCTTTTGACATACATGGCAAAAGTTTAAATACACAACAGATATAGGAGTAAAACAACGTTTTACCGTTTTCTGTGATGAAAATAGGTGGATTACAGAAATTCCTCTTTACATATAGCGTAAGTTCTTGGATTCCCCTTGGATAAATGTAAAGCCAAGAAGTAGAGGTCTACAAAACCATTTACGACAAACTTCACTTAGTAATCTTTATATGGAACATGGGAATGCAAGTAAGTATGTACATGAGAGTACGAAACTGCGAGAGATTTACCGGTTCACCAATAGGAATGCCATCTTTCTCCGCTGCGCCAATGTATGGTGTGTCCATGTGAGAACAAGTGATAAATATTTAAACTGATGCTCTCATAAAAAATGGGGCTTTTGAACTTACTGGTTAGATTTACATGGCTATCCGTTGTGTAACTTAGATTGACGCTACTAGAGGATGTAGAGTCATCTGCATATCTTGCAGTGTAGTAATTTACCCCAAGAAAATTAAAAGACCCCTTTAGCATATTGGATTCTGCTTCAGTAAATTTGGGCAGTCGATTTCCCACCAAAGCTCGCATGGACTCTGGATAGTCACCATATGTAACTGGATTAACAAACCTATACAGATGATATTATGAGTTAGATATTGAAATCGTCATAATTCAGTTATTTATTCCGAAAAATTCTTCTCATCAGTCATTATTCACTACCCCTATGAAAAAAAAAAATTATAGGATTGGGGTGTGAAAGTGAATAGTAGCTGATGCATAGAATTCCTCATTTATTCCTATTTCAAAATGAATTCAATGCTACAAACTTCATCCTCGGTTCTTATATGAGCTATATAGTTTTTCTCCACAATCTTATCATAGTACTCACCATCCAAAAGCAAAATCAAGAGCTCTAGCAGCAGCTTTGGTGCTAGCATCTGTTTGGCATTTGGGCACCATCCAAAAAGTTGATACAGTAATCCCAATGTCTCCCATTTGAGAAGCCTGCAATAATTAAATTTCATATGCATCCTGACATGATGGCTGTAAATCTCACAAGATTATCATCTCATAAGAATTCCATACTAGGAAAAAAACAAAAAAATATATGAGCAGATTCACACATGTATATGCTGCGCACATACGCGTATAACTATTTTAATTAGGATATTAATTATCAAGTTGCCAAAAAGTATCAATTGCTAAACAAATATTCCGAAAATAGATGACGACGCCTTCCTAACATAATTGATAAAATGTTTGGTATAAACATAAACCTGGTACTTTTCTCTGTACAATTTTACAGCGGTTGCATGAGAAAGAAGGATGTTATGCGCTACAACATAGGGTTCCGTCGCAGAGTTCCCAGCCGCGCAATTTCCTTCATAGGTTGAACATCGACCCGGTGCTGTGTTTCCAGTTGCATATCCTTCGCTGCTAAAAGTATTTGGCTCATTGAAAGTGGCCCAATACTTGACTCTATCCCCAAATTGTTTGAAGCAGAAGTCCGCATAGTCGTGATATTCATTCCTAATGATTGGAAGAGAATAAACAATCACCAATATTTAAGTTAGTGGCCGGTATGATTGGGAAAAGAGAAAATACCAAATACCTCGATAAAAACTCCAGCGCATCAGGTGAAAGACAAAAATACACGTTATTTGAGTGATATAATATTTAAATTAAAATAAATTAAATTCCTTATAAATAATAGTAAATTGAAATGAAAAAATAAATTTTATAAAATTTACTTAAAATAAGTTTAGATGTATTTAAATGTTAAGATGAATTTAGATATATTTTTGAGAAGTTAAAAAAATTATGAGTTTCGTATGTAAATAAGTGTTGAGTTGAAAAAAATTATAGATCTCACGTATAAAGAAATTTTGAGTTGAGATGAGTTTAATAATTTAAAAGTTAAGTATTTAAATGTTAGACTCAACTTAAAATTAGACTGAATTAAATTCATCTCAATTCAATTCAAATTCCAAACCTACCTTATTGTGTGTATAAATGTAGGACAACATGAAACTCTTATTGAGTAACTAGAGTTTGCTTGATGTGCCTTTTTTCCTTCCACTTGATATCTTTAAGTTCGGGTGAGAACTTGAGGGGACTTTATCCGTACGAGTAAGAAGATTATTGGAGGTTTGGATAATCACGTACTCTCAAAATATTTTATTATTATTTTTTATCTACTTTTTATTACTATTTATTACTTATCACTATTATTTAATATTCTATTATTATTTTTCATTACTTTTTCACAACTATTCACAAATATTTTCAAACACTCTCTTTCACTATCCAAACGTGAAAAAATAAGTGAAAGAGATAAATACATGAAAAACAATAAATATTATGGAGTCTACACTATATGTCTATCTCTCTTACTTAAAGGGTGTTGTCCAGCAGTAATTCCTGAGCGTGCCCTCTAGACAAAATCTATTCTTTTTATTTTTTATATTTTTTTAACATCTTTAAAATATTTTTTTTAAAAAAATATTAATATACTAATAATCACTTCTTTAATTAGTAAGCAAAATAAAATTAAAAAAAAATTAAATGCATGAATTGTCAAAATGAATAGACAAAATGAGAGGACATACTAGTATTATTCCTTAAAACCGTTAAATTCGAACAACAATTCGAGACAACCTTGATCCAAGAAGAAGTAATACAACTACCGAGTGACTAGTGATATTGTTTGACTTTAATGCATAACTGAGGATGTGATAAACTCCCTAGATTGCACATACTTTTTCCCACTCATTGACATTGTGTGTTTCTTATATGTTGAGATGTCGATATATGGTATTTCAAACTTACACAATCTTCGTGCTCAGGAATCCACCATACTCATCTTCAAGTGCTTGTGGAAGGTCCCAATGGAATAAAGTTACAAATGGTTTTATATCTGCTCATCGTCATTCATGTTAAAATTAGGCAGAATTCAAGTGAATGTGCCAAAGCAAATCATCATGTGTAGGTGGAGATCGAGGGAGAATGAACTTTACCATTACATAGGAGCTCATCGATGAGTTCATTGTAATATCTCACACCTTCCGGGTTTATTCCTCCGCTAAGTTTTCCCTCTAAGCAAATAAAATAAACTCCCATTTATATAAGAATTTTTTGATTGAAAATAGACTTCATTTCATTCAATAAAACCGAAATGACAGCTGTGACTTCATTTCATTTCATTCATATAGTAATTAAATATCACTTGCAAAAATTAATTTGGTTTATTCTTAAAATGCAATTTTTTTAGTTTTACGTTAAAAAGGAAAGGAAGGGTCGAGAATGATCTTACTAGGTAGTACTCGGGACCACGAGATGGAGAATCTAAAGGAATCTAAACCGACTTCTTTCATCAGAGCTACATCCTCCTGAGACACAAACATAGCATTATACGTACATTGCTACTTTTTCTTATCAAAATAATAGTGATGAGATGACTTTGTCTAAGAGGCCCATCGACATATGGTCAATTAAATCATACCTTGAAACGATAATAAAAATCTTCAGCTACATCCCCTGTACTATGGTCAATAATCTTATCTGTAGAAAAACCATTACAAAAGAGTTTATTTGCTAGAATTGAATTTTATGGCGTAATATCTTAGTAATTAATTCATGAAAAAAAAAATACATTTTGTTTTTTATTTTTTAAATGGGTCATATGAAAGGTGTTGACTTTGAACCTATCTTTTCATGGATTAAAAAAAAGAAGTGATACAGTCACAAAAATTCACATAAAAATAAACTTATAAATTGATAGAGTTTCAAATGATATTTTAAATCTACTTTAGATTGTAAAGCATCGCGTCAAGATATGTTAATTTATTAACTTACTTTTTTAAAAATATTTCTTTGTATTTAAAGCATTTTACAATAAAAAAAGAAAATAGTGAAAGCACTGATTGGATGAATTTTGGAAAAACAAGCTATGACGTTATTTTAACATTAGAATAATATCTATCCATTTTGTCTTATCATTTTAATCGCTCATATATTTAACTTTTTTTATTTTTATTTATTTATTAAAAAAGTAACTATTAGTATGTTAATATTTATTTTTATATTCTTTTAAAAATATTCAAAAATAAATTAAAAAAAATTAAAAAAAAAAAGTTTACCTAGGACACACCCAACTGCCACTGCTAGCTTGCACACCAGCAGCAGTCCTAACATTAAACCGCACGATTACTTAAAAGAATATATAATACAGCATGCATGATTAGATTTAGGATCGTGCTACAGCCCCCGCTGGGGGCTCCCGCTGGGGGCTGTAGCATATATTGTATGTGATTTTTTTTAAGTTGTTTTTTATATAATTTTTTTTAATATTTTTTAAAAAATAAAATAAATTTAGAACATTATTAAAAATACTTTCTTAATTAAGAAGTAAAAAAAAAAGTTATTAAAAAATACTTCCTTAATCATGAAGTAAAATAAAAAATCATAAAAAAATATTTTATATTTTACTTCGTGATTAAGCAAGTATTATTTAATAATATTATAAATTTTTTTATTTTTTAAAAATATTTAAAATTATTAAAAATATCTATATAAAAAAAAATTAAAAAATACACATAATAAAATACACTAGAGCTCCGGCGGGAGCTCCCAGCGGGAGCCCCCAGCGGGTGCTCCAGCATTTTCCTTAGATTTATTGGGAGATTCGGATGCAGGTCCAATCGGCCCATTTGTACAAGGCGGATAATCGGATCAAGTATCTGTCCCACAGTCACCGGTAAGGTATCCGGATAACAGAGTTTGTAATAATATCTACCATCTTGTTTTTGTTAAATGTTTTAAAAATTAAAATAAAGTACTAAATTAAATCTGTATTAACAAATGAAAAATGCTATTTTGTTCACTTATTTTATCTATTTATTTTGACACATTATGTATTTTAATTTTTTTATTTAATAATTATAAAAGTGATTATTTATATATTTATTTATTTTTTATATTTTTTAAAAATATTTTAAAATGATAAAAAATCTGAATTAAAAAATAAAAAATAAAAATAAAATGTTGAATTTAGCTTAACTATCAGATTGAGCAGATTACTCTACCTCCAGAATAGCCCGACTTTTAACAAATAGATATATAAAAAACTAAAAAACAAACCACCCACGAGAGTGGCTCTCACACGTGGTCACCAAGGGTACTCCTCCACAGTGTGGCCCTCGCGGTTCAATTATCTTGTTTTTTTTTTTTTTTTTGTTGTATCAGTTTTAAATTTAATTTCTATTTTAATTTTTCAAATTTCAAAATTCTATAAATCTGCGTTATCCATCAAGATGTAAATATATATTTGTTCTAGATATCCGGATCTATAATGTTGATTCGTTCTAGATATCCAGATCCACGTACCAGCATTTGAGTCAACGTGCATATTTAGAATTGTGGTAGGAATTATAGTTTATAATTTTAGGGTTTAAAACTTATAATTTAAGTAATAAAGTTTATTATTAAAAAATTATTTACTGTTTGATAACTATATATTTAAAACACTTTTAAAAATTTTACGTTTATTTGAAAAAAAAATTAAAAAAATATTTTTGAAATATAAATTACGATTATTTGAATTTTTAAAAATTATGATCATATTTTTAAAAATTGAAAGTTGTAATTATCTAAAAATTGTATGTGTATTTTCGTTCATTGACAATCTTTTTAAAATTCGAATTAAGATTTGCATTATTCGAAAAAGCACGTTTGAGACTTTTACTCAAACGTAGATTTTAGCTTATTTGTGATTAAAAGTACTTTAATAGATAATACTCAAACAATTTAATTTTTTTATTAAAAAGTTTATAAGATTATTTAAATATTTTTTAAGATTCCTACCATAACCCAAACAAGTCCTACATCTAGACGCAAATACCAACATACTTAGATAAAGATGAAGATTTTTCCAAATATCCGAATTTGAATATCCACATCCGGATCTGATATTTCCGAATAAAGATTTTCCCAAATATACAATTTGGATTCAATCGGGATGAACGGTAGTAATTCTTAAGGACTCATTTTAATATTACAACTTTATCAAATTTTTATATAAAATAAAATAAATAATTTAATTTTTTGAAATTTTAAAATAAAAATAATATTAAAAAAAAAAATTTTAATAATATTTTATTCAAATTTTAACTTTAATCTCAACTCAATTCATCTCATTTCATCTCATCTGTAAAAATAAACGAAACCATCCTATAAGTTAATGATACACATCTCATTTGACTCATATGGTTCATGCTATACTTACTGTCATTCACAAACTAGTACATCAATATGTTTAATATGTGATGGTATAATAATGTAACTAAAAAGTGAATTACTTCATACGAGGAGATCATATATCTTAATCCTACAGTGGTATAGAGAATAAAAATTTTTTGGTCTACAAATAAGTATTTTTAAAAATAAATCTATAAACTAACGTGATTTGATGTCTTATGTTAAATTTTATAATTTATTTTTAATGTAAAGTATATTTAATGTATTACATCGAGTTATGCTAATTATTTCTGAATTTATTTTTATTAGATTTTTTGTAAATGTAGTATAATTTTATTAGATTTTTTTTATAAATCTAGTACCAATTTTCTCTTTCATTTTCTAATCTTCCCATTTCAACGAGATGTAAACCTTCCTTTTATTGTTTCGTTTTTGAAGTCCCCTCCCACCCTCTGCCTCCCTCGCCCCTTCCTTCCCTCTTACAAAAACAAAAAAATCAATGGTAACTTGTACTTAATTCGCACCATCAGACCAATATGGTAAAAACTATATAACGTACGTCTGGAAATTAAGAATATTGTATCAGAAAGAAAATAAAGATGCAGAGAGAGAGAGAGGGAGAGAGAGAGAGACCTGGATGCATCCAAGTGAAAGTATCCCAAATGCTTGGCCCTTTGCCATCCTGATATGCTGCCCCTTCATACTTAAGATCAGGAAAAGATCAAAACACTGTAATGAACAAATACATATATATATATATATATATATAAATGTTGTTAGCTAGCTAGGGAATTACTAACACATGAGCATTAATAATTACCTGGTAAGCACTTGAGCCTGCTCCAAATACAAAACCGGCCGGAAAATCTCTCCGGTCGAGACCCTCTGTGCAAGCAAAACAATAGAGCAGCAGGACCAGAAGGTAGAAGAAGAACGTGAGGCCGTTCTTATGAAGTATTAATTCCATTTCTTGATCATATCTTGTTCGTCCGGCCTCTTGCCCTCTCCAATCCCCTTCTCCTGGCCTTTTTGGGCATTAATAATTCAAACTTACTAATTAGGAGATGCATCAATTTAACCATTGGATCAAGTTCTAAAGGGACCACTTTACCCACGTGAGCTTTTTCTATATATTTTTAATCTATCTACTATTTATATTTATACTTTATGTATTATTCTTTGCTCATCGGGACCCATCGCATGCCCTGAAAAGCTAGGGCGCCATTAATATGCATGCCCTTTATTTACGTGGACTGTTTGTTGGAAAGCTAATATTTATACTATGGCATTTCTTGGGTTGCTGCGATATCGGATCGAAGGCCTTCCATGCATCCCACCTACCTAAGTTTATTTCATGGTTAGATGAAGTAGCGCGTAGGTTAGGTAACATGAATGTTAGTTGCACAGGTTGTTCTTTAATAATTATAAACATACCGCAATACAATAGAGACATCTTTTTCTACAATATATCATGTGCTTGCCTTTCGAGCAACGTGTCTCTGAATTCATAGCAGTACTGATTGTAAAGCTTGTTTTTAAAGATAGAGAGCTAGCAGCCTAGCCATTCGAAATTAATTGCCTGCGTCAAAAGTAAAGGAAAAAGGAGTTGCAGTACTCCTGTGTGTTAACTAGCATAATCAACATAATGTGGTCGTGGAAGACTCCTACATCACGTCTAGATAAACAAGCTACGACACATACGGTCTCACTACAACTTCTAGTCACAATTTAATAGTCTGGTTATCGGACTATTCGAAAACCTCTTCAAGCGGTTTTTCTTTAGGGGAAAATGAGTGGAAGCTAAATTTTGACTTCATATCCCTCTTTTTTATTTTTATTTTCACTGGCATTGCTTTGTTTGCTTTGGGATGATTGTTGGGGACTCCCACCTCATTGAATCTTGTATCATGTAACCCTTAGTTTATCTATGAAACTGCTTACTTAGAAAAAAAAAGAAAAAGAAAAAAAAGAAGAAGAAGATGCATACTGATCTACAATTGAAATGTTATATATGGAGCTTCTATTGCATTCAATACTCATTGATGAATGTAGGTGATGCAAGAGATTCCACATTATTTAGGACGGAGAAATTCTTGTACTTTATAATAATATCAATGGAGCTCCAATTATACCATTGACTACTCCTTTTAGAGTAGATTTCATATATTGATTTAATCTTCCCTTTAAAACGTTTAGAAAGTGAGAACACATCCTACTATTAAAACCACATGGTTAATGTTAGAAATTCTATATTAGAGTACATTAGAAACAACTCTAACAACAGATTTTGGATTGGGTGCAGGTTTTGTTCATTTGATATCATCCTTGTCGATGATGGAGTTGTGCCACGTGGTAAAATCAGAACAACACTCTCATATTTCACAATCTAAATACTGAAAATAGAGAGACACATATTTAGAGAGGGATATTTTTCATTTTGTACAAGAACTTGGCACCAAGAGGAACCCTAAGATGGAAAGGTGAAGGAAATCATGATTTGTGATGATACCACTTAAAGCCAAACACTATTCTATCCAACCATTCATTTTATGCCAAACCAAAGAGGATTTCAACCCTAGTGAAACCCTAAATACTTGGAATCCAACTGAAACTCCAAAATCTTGATGAAAACCGAAACCTTAAATGGTTTTCCCAAATCCCAAAAGTTTGCCTATAAACCTTAATTGAACCCGGTTTTAGCTTAATGTTTAATCACTCGATTAAATCACTTACACATGCTATTAATTACTTAAATTCATGTTATTACATTCTTGTTTATTCTTTTAAACCTTATTAATTTTATTGGGTCAAGAAAAATTAGATTTGAGCTCGATAGCAACCCAAACCAAACCCCATTGAAAACCCAAACTAGGCCCAATTGGATAAGGCCCACGAAATTGAACCACCAAGGCAATACTTGTGGATGAAGTTTTCCCCTGCCATGGCAGTCCTTCACTGCCCAAGTCAGCCCCAAATAGAGGTTTATGGGAAGGTCAAGACCCACCTCACCTCCTCTCTCGCATTAGGCAGCAGCAAGGCAAAAAACCATGGGCAGTAGTACCTGGTTTTGTCTGACACCCCACGACTCAAAATGTCTTTCACACACCTCCTATCACTCCTCCAGATGCTTAAGTATCGTCTTTGTCAATTCTCCTTGCATTTGCTCACTTTTCAAGCCTTTTCTTGGAGAGAAAACCAGGGGAGCTCTCAGGTAGTTGTTCTGGCTTACATTGCTTGACTTTTTTGAAGCTATTGTAAGTGTTTTCTCAGAAAGTACCCTTCACATAAGTTTTTCCTTTTCGAGTCTAGTTTTTGTTTGTATATTTTGTGCAATTTTTATGATCATTTTATGAGTGAAAAGTGTTTTTAACTATAAAGAGGTTATATGGGCTATAAACTGGATAGTGTGTGATTTTTTTATTTTTTATGCTAATATACAAGTTTGATGAAGATTCTTTGCATGTTATAAGTTTTTTTTATGAGAGTTTTGCAAAGATCTAAAAAGTTTAAAACTAGGAGTTTGAAAACAGATTTTGTTTTGACTAAGCATGAATTTTTTTTTTTGTGAAAACATGCTCCAATGGCTTTAATATTCACATATAATACCCCTAGGAATTTGATTTACATGTTAGGATGTGATAACCCGGACCTATTTAGATTTCATCTGTATTATTTTTCGTTGCCTTAATATTATCTTAGGGCCATAAAAATTAGGTCTAGATTGATAGAGGCCTTGGACCTGTAGTTTAGCATACAAAGCCCAAGAGAAAGGGCCACTCAAGCCCTTGCATTTTTTACCAACTAAGTGGGCGTGAGCCCAAAAACCCTAGAAAAGCCACAAGCAATGAGGCTTATGCCATTTGTCACGCATGTGAGGCCCATGAATCTGGATGCGATAGTGGGCTAAGGGGAGAGAGAGAAGAGTGTTTGGGAAGCCAAGGGAGGCATGCATGCCTACCCAAGTGACAAGCCATTGAGCTTGCCACATGTCACTCATGCATGTAGGCTTCTATAGGGGTGTGCAAAATTTCAAGAATTCCGACTCCGTTCGACCTCCGCTCCGACACCGACTCCGACGGAGTCGGAGTTGTCGGAATTCGGAGCAGCTCCGAATAGTTATTTGGAGTCGAAGTCGGAGTCGGAGCTCCAAGGAGCTCCGAATCCGACTCCAAATTTTTTTTTAAACCCAGCTGTAAAACGACGTCGTTTTACAACTGGGTTTAAAAAAAAATTATTGAACGACACCGTTCCACTTAATATGGAACGGCGTCGTTTCATATGTCTTCCTTCTTCATACGTCCCCCCCCCCCTTCTTCTTCTTCTTCTTCTTCCTCTTCCTTCTTCAGTTCTTCTTCCTTCTCCCTTCTCTCTCTCGTCTCCCGTCCCAGTGACTGAACCAGTGAACTGTGGAGCCGTCCTCACGTCTTGTGTCTTTCTTGTCAGCGTGCCGCTGTTCGTCGTTGCTCCTCCGTGCCGCCGTTCCTCGTTGCTCTTCTGTTCAGCTTCCACCTACGGTGAGCCCTAAATTTATAAGCCCTAAATTTAATTCAAGCACGTCTCTTATGAATTGGAGCCAGCAGTTGTGATTCTTGTGAATTGGTTGTATTGAATAGTGAATATAGTCCCAACACGGTGCTCAAAACCCTGAATTTTACATTGTATTGCAGACTTGCGCTCGAGCGAGGTGTCGAGCGCAAGTCGAGCGCACGTTGTATTGAACATTGGCTCGAGCGATATGTCGAGCGGAAGTCGAGCGAACCTCTCTGGAAGAGTTATGCTCGAGCGCCACATCGAGCTCAGGTCGAGCGAACCTCTCTGGATGGATTCTGCTCGAGCGCCACGTCGAGCGCACCTCGAGCGAACCTCTCTGTATGAGTTCTGCTCGAGCGCACATCGAGCGAACCTTTCTGGATGGGTTCTGCTCGAGCGCCACATCGAGCGCACATCGAGTGAACCTCTCTGTATGGCTTCTGCTCGAGCACATGTCGAGCGCACGTCGAACGAACCTCTCTGGATGGTTTCTGCTCGAGCGCACGTCGAGCGAACCTCTCTGGATGAGTTTTGCTCGAGCGCCACTTCGAGCGCACGTCGAGCAAACCTCTCTGGATGGGTTCCGCTGAGTCGAGCGCACGTCAACCGAACCTCGATGTAATAATACATCGATACAATAATTTATTATGATACAATAATACATGTCCTATTGTATAATACAATAACCTAGTTTATTTTTAAACTAATGTTTTGCTTCTAATTTAATTTTTTCAGCTTCATTGATTGTGATATGGATCCTAGACATAGTGGAGATGATCGTCCACAAGGGGATGTGGCGGATGCCAATGCTACAACTCCTACACCGGTGGGTACTTCCACCCCTAGAGCCACATCTAGGGCAGCTACATCTAGAGCAGCTACATCTTATGCGAGTAGTCGACTCCCACTCCTAGTTGATATAGAGGATGAGGATATGTTCAATGAAGAGGAGGAGGAGATGCCCATTGAACAAGATCAACCACCACGACCTTCTAAAAAGAGGTCGTGGACATGGGAGCATTTCACCAAAATTCCTGGTGAAATTACGAACCCAGTAGCAAGATGCCATTACTATGGATCACTTTGTGGATGCCATTCGAAGAAGCAAGGTACCAGTGTGTTAATAGCACATCTAAATGGTTGCCAAAGATATAAGATAGCGAAGGGATTGCAAGCCACTGATCAGACCAACCTCAGTTACCAAACTTTTACAGCCACTGATGGTACACAGACTAAGAAATTGGTCATCCCTCAATACAGTGAGAAGATGTTGAGGGACATGTTTGCAGAGATGATAATTACTAATGAGATGCCATTTACCACAGTCGAGAAAAGAGGCTTTCGAAAGTTTCTAAATTTTGTTGAGCCACGATTTCTCATTCCATCACAGTATACAGTGATGCGAGATTGTATGAAGAGGCATGCGAAGGACAAGGAGGAGATGAGAAAGATGTTTATTACCACTGGCCAGAGAGTGTCTTTTACGACTGACACATGGACTTTCATACAGAACGTCTGCTACATGTGTATCACAGCACACTACATTGACAGTGAGTGGATTTTGCATAAAAAAATTATTGGTTTTAAAGAAATTGTGGATCATAAAGGTGCATCCATTGGGGCGAAGATGGATGATTGTTTAAAGGACTGGGGAATTCGAAAAGTGCTGTGTATTACAGTTGACAATGCCAGTGCGAATGAAACAGCAATTGATTGGTTTAAGCGGAACACGACGGTGAGAGATGATGTCATTCAGGCCCACGAGTTTATTCACGTTCGATGCTGTACTCATATCATTAACCTCATAGTTGTTGAGGGATTAAAAGAGGTTCATGATTCCATAACCCGAGTCCGCAACATTGTATGATATGTGAGGGGTTCCCCTCAAAGGCTTGCCAAGTTTAAGGCAATAGCAGAATATCTGAAGATTGAATGTTCTAGTATGCTGTGCTTGGACGTTCCGACTAGATGGAATTCTACATACATGATGTTGGATGTGGCACAGAAGTACCAAAAAGCATTCGAGCAGATGGAGGTCGAGGATGGGGGCTTGAGGTATGCTTTGTTGGAGCCAGCAGGATAGGGGCTCGGTGCACCGGACGCACTTGATTGGACCAGTATGAGTTATTTTGTTGAATTTTTAAGAACTTTTTATGAGATAATCATGCGGCTATCTGGATCCAAATATACAACTGCGAACTCATTTTTCAGCGAGCTCTCGAAGCTTCACTTTCAGTTGGAAAATAGTTGTACTGACTCTGCTGGATTGTTATCTGTTATGGCTACGAGGATGAAGATCAAATATGATAAATATTGGAGGAATATTGAGAAGATAAATAGATTGCTATTCAGTCGGAGCTCCGACCTCCGTTCGGAGTTCCGATCGGAGTTCGGAGCTCCGACCTCTGATCGGAATCGGACTCCGACTATTTTCGGAGTCGGAGTCAGAGGGGAAATTCAGCTCCGACTTTTGTCGGAGTCGGAGCCCACCCCTAGGCTTCTAGAAGGAAAATCATGAGATTCACCTAGGGGAGGCTAAGCGCCACTCGACCAACACGACCTATACCTACCAAGATCCCCATCTCACGCCACTTGTCAATTGTAGAGAGTTCCAAGAGATCTTACATAAGGAATGACACTTTGGCATGCATGCAACACCCACTTTCTTGGAAAGATGAAAAGACTTTTAGTAAATTACACAATTGCACATAGGATTCATTGAACCTAGATGTTAGAAAGGGGCTTAGAGGGCAGTAGGGTTTCGGCCAAGGGAAGAAAAGGAAGAGCCATGCTACAAGTCCAACATGCATTGCCTCTTGATTGACCAATTGGCTTCAAGGAGGTAGGCTATATAAAGACCACATGCCATATGACCACCCATTTTCTTCTTGTTCATATTTAGATTTCTAAGGCATTCTCTCTACTCCATCTCTTTCACACCACTTAGAGGATTTTCCAAGTCCAAACACTATTTTCCCACACTTTTCTTCCAACCAAACAACGACCATACACTTTCTACACTTGAGGGAAGGCCACAGCCTTAGGAGAAATTCTACGGTAAGATGCAGGAGATCTCCTGCAGGAGATCTCAATCACACACACTTATTCCAAGATGTAGGAGATCTCAAAGTGAGCTTGAGATTTTGAAGAACACACTCACACGCACGGTTTCAATGGGCTATTTCATCTTTGAAATGACCTAAGGTTTCCAAGGAAGGGAGACCAAAAGTTTGAGGACCCAAATCCTCAAACCAATCAACCGTATCATTTGCAAATCTATTACAAGTTTGTGACCTAGCAAGGGTTGAGTAAATCCAAAGGTTTCATCTTCTAGAAACCTATGAACGGAATATTTGAAATGACCACCCCTAGTTGTCCCTTGACACACGCACACACAGATTAGGGTGAAACCCTTGTTCTAACAAGTTGTATCGTCAATTATAGCTTGCTAGCATTTTCTTTGAAGGACTTTTGTAAGTAAACTCTCAACCTAGTTTCGATTAACATATGTTTATGTTTGTGTGAATCATTTCTTTGATTAATAATGCATTGTTTGTTATTCTTTGATTATTGGATTGAATATTTGTTGTGAGTTGTATAAGAATATGCAAAGACTATGTGTTTCGGCTTGCACGTTTGTATTGCCATGATTTACATGTGTATATGTTTTGAATTCCATGATGCCAGTTCCATGTGTAACAATGTTTCAACATTTCAGGATGAGTTGCCATGATTTCATGCTTCAATTATCCTTGCCATGATCTCTAGGTTATTGTGCTTCAAATTTGGTTCATGTTAAGATGAATTTTACATGTTAATATACCCTATGAGTTTCGGCCAAGCCTGATTTGTTTATGCTCGGATGGTTTGTTCTGGTATTTCATGTATCATATGTTATCATGTCATGATTTGAACGTGTTACGCTTGATAACTACATGCACAACATTTCATACGTCATATGTCAAGTGTAAGAAAGAGTACATCTTAAGTTTCATGTAACATGCATTTGGGTAAATGATTTCTTCAAGGTGTCTGTAAATGTTTTATCACAACCCCAAATGCTAGGACGGAAGAATGTCCTGATGGAACTCCTCTGTCCACTCTGAGGTGCTTAAGAGTGGAGTGGTAACCTCTGGGTCAACAAAGAACTATCGATGTGCCTCAAACGGATCTTTTTGGAAAGGATTCCAGAGCAAGGTAGTGCCTAATGGTAGTGAGTGCACATGACTATGTTAAATGATGTATGTTGTATGTTTACTTGCTGAGATTTTTTGAAATCTCATTGTGGTAGTTCCAACTACCATTCCCCACACGAAATGATAAAAGTTGTGATATGTATAGAAGATCACTCTATTGTGAAACGCAAGAGGACGGTACCCCCGACCATCAAGGAGGTATCAAAGAGAAATGAGAGCTCAACAGAGCCCTATTTGTTGGATGGGGTAGAGAATGTTGACCAGCTCATTACCAAGACATTGCAACTCATTGACTAGCTGAAGAGGTTAAGGAATCGAGAGAATGACCGATTTTTGGAGAAGAGAAAGAAACCTGGCTAGTTTTGAAGAAATAAAAGAGGGGGGGGGGGGAGAGAGAGAGAGAAGGGGGACCACTTTTCCTGTGTAAGAAAACACGTTTGGGATTTTTAAGACTTAGGTACGTTTGGATCATCAACTCATCTCAACTCATCATTACAACTTTTTCAAATTTCAACACAAAATATAATAAATAATTCAACTTTTACAAATCTCAAAATAATAATAATATTAAAAAATAATATTCTAACAATATTTTATTATTTCAACTCAACTCAGTTCAACATCCAAACGCAGCCTTAACCTTTTGCAATGGTCCCTTTTGTTTTGGGAGAAAGTTCCAGTACTATGTTTTGAAAGATAATGATTTTATTTGATATGCATGTTTTGGAAATGAAAATGTTGGGTGTTAATATTAGTTAACAATACCATGTGCTAACGCCAGGGCTGTAAACGAGTCGAGCTTGAGTGAGCATGGGGTGTGCAAGCTCGGCTCATTCACTACTCGAGTCGAGCTTGGGCTTGGCTCGTTTATCAGCCGGGCATATTATATCGTCCAAGCTCGGCTCGTGTAGAAGGGAAGTGAGCTCGAGCTCGAGCCGGTTCTGTTAATGAGCCGAGCCCAAGCCCGACTTTAGTTCAGCTCGCTTATGGCAAAATTTCAAGCCTAAAAGTTTTAATATAAAATTAAAATAAATGCATCAGTAAAATAACAAATTAAATACAAATTTACATCATGAAACCTTCGAGAGTATTATGGCTATGGACCTATGGTACATTAAATGAAATTTTTAATTTTTACATCATAATGGAATTAGTGAATCAAAAAATACTTTACAACAATAAATTATGAAATAAGATACATTAAACTTCAAAAAACAAAAAGGCTGTAAAATGAATGAAGTCCTCATTTGTTGATGAATGGAGCTAGAAATCTTGACATTGTTGCCCTGCATACACTAATACACTAAAAAAATTAAACTTCTTTTAATATCTTCCTCAAGTACTGTTAACTTAGTAATACTATCAAGTGATGTTTGAGTGAAAATGCAAAACTTAATTTGCCTAAAAAATCAATGCCATATCTCTAACAAGTTACACAATACAATTATACAAGCAATCTCATAAACAAATATGTGTATTAGGGATTCAGACAAGCATTGAAATCTGAAATCACCATGACAGAGTCACATAAGTCAACAAGTTCCCAAAATTAGATAGAAAGATGTGCATTAGAGATTCAGCTAAGTTACCAACTACAGTTACCAAATGCAGTTACCACAGAATAGAGCCAAAACAACGACCCAACAATAGGCATGACTCATATCAGCCAGACAACAAACTGTTAGGTAGACAAGTTGACAACTTCAATAGGCATAGACTCATATAATAGGCAGTTAACAGGCACATGCCCATAAGAACAATCGAATCAGCTAACCAGCAGGCAACAATATGCAATACTCAATAGGCATACACTAATACCACAAGTAGTTACCAAATAAGTTACCAAAGAAGTTACAAGTTCACAACAAATTACCAAAATTCAACAAAATCAGCCAGACAACCAAGATAAACAACTGCTGTCCACAAAAAAAATTCACAACAAGTTACCACAGTTCAACAAAAATAGCTAGAAAAAATCAGTCAGACAACTTTTTTTTTATCAAGTTCACAACAAGTTACCAAAGTTCAACAAAATCAGCCAGACAACTGCAAACTGCACTTACCAAATTTCAACAAAATCACAATAACGGAAAAATA
Organism: Juglans regia; assembly: GCF_001411555.2. Taxonomy (NCBI): domain Eukaryota; kingdom Viridiplantae; phylum Streptophyta; class Magnoliopsida; order Fagales; family Juglandaceae; genus Juglans; species Juglans regia. The sequence continues at coordinate 15,372,867 of NC_049905.1, read as the reverse complement.
CCAAACTTATACAAAATCTGAGTTCACCACGACAGAAGTCAGCAAGTTCCCAAACTTGAAGAAAATCACCATGACAACTTGCACACATTGATACAATCAAAAATATTAATATCATTTTTATTCTCTTGCATCATTACTCAAGTACTTTTAACTTACTAATATTGTTAAGGGATGTTTGCAATACAAAATTTAATTTGTCATTTAAAGAAATTTAGGAAATCTTGATGGTGAGAAGTTAGAACTTAGAAATTATCTGAACTTTCATGACTCATATCATCCCAAACAAAATCAGATAGAACCAAACTGTCCAAATATTAGATAGCAAATCATATAGATTAAACAATACAGACCAGATAAAACTAGAAAGTTGCCCAAATGCTCCATAGATTAAACATGATAAAAAAACAGAATCTGAGTCTATATGGCAAGAGAATCTAATTTTTGATGGAACATCCTTCTATTGAAAAGAAAAAAACAGGTATTAGTATTTTTGTAAATAAATTAATAATAGTAAGTATAAAATAGTAAAATAGCAACAGACAGTTAAAATAAATACTTTTATACTTACAGAATTTGTTGATGATCTTTTAAGCCCATATAATGCTCTAACCCAATCAAACCCACATAACAACATCTGGATAGTTTCAGTTGACAATAATGCTTGATGAGGATCAATGACTTTACCTCTTGCGCTGAATGTTGATTCTGAGCTAACTGTGGTAATTGGTTTAGCCAATATATCTCGGGCCAATTTGGACAAAGTTTGAAACTTAAGACTATTTGCTTTCCACCATTCCAAGGCATCGAAATTTGCATTTGAACCCTCTTCACAAATATATGTACTCTTCTCTAAATAATTGTCCAGTTTTGATTTATTAGGCTGCACGGTACCAACACTTCTAACAAAATATTTAAAGAATGACTGGCCACTCTGCATATTTCTCCCAACACTTGAGGAATAACTGGATACGTTTATTCGAGTATTTTCCTGCTCTCTTTGTGCCTCAAGAGTCAAATTGTATTCATGAATATACTCATCATATAACTCATGCAACACTTGAGAGACGTGATCAATATTCTTAGAAGCGTTCAACTCTTGATAAATTAAAGGAAAACAAAATTGGATCAGGGCCATTTTGAATCTAGGTCTAACACCGTAGTGATTGTCATCAATAGATTACACTCCCCTCAATATTTCTCAAACTTAGCACTAATTTTCCTTACGATTGATTTCACGTATTTATTCTCATATCTATTCTTCTTACCTAAGATATCATTTATTCTCCATACTTCAAAAATGAATAAGTTTGCTGTTGGGTAATTACTTTCGAATACAATATTGATTACTTCATTGAAAATAGCAAGTAATTGATAAATATTTTCAACTTGCCCCCACTCTTCAACAGTTGGAACCCATTCAAAACTACTATCTCTATCACCATATTTAGGAAAAATTTCTTTGAACTGAATTGCAGCATCCAAAATTTAATATGTGCTATTCTATTTTGTAGCCACATCTAAAATCAATTTCTTTGAGGGCAATTACAACTGTTTTGCAATTTCACTAAACTGTTTTAGCTTACTCTCTGATCCTACTAGATATTTTATATCATCTCTCACACAATCAACAATCTCCCTAATCTCCCCAAGTCCATACTGCACAAGTAAATTAGTTATATGCGCACAACAATGTAAATGAAACAATTTCCCTCCTACATACAATGTTTTCTTCAACCTAAAATCATCTTTCAAGATCCTAATGACAACATCATTAGAACTTGCATTGTCAACAGTAATTGAACTAATTTTATTCTCAATTCCCCAACTTTGGAAACACTTTTCTAAAGCATCAGCAATAAGAAGGCCAGTATGTGGAGGTGACACGTTACAAAAGTTCAAAACACGCCTCTGAAGATGCCAATCAGTATCTATAAGATGACATGTCACTACCATATATGAAAGTTTTTTACAAGAAGTCAACATGTCAGTTATGATATGAACTTTGTTAACTGGTTTAAGCAAAGCCTTTAACTTTATCTTTTCAGTCTCATAAGTTATCATGCATTCTTTCTTTGCAGCAACCCGATACATTTTTTTTCAATATGGAGTGTTTGCACTCATGAACTTATTAAATACCACATGCTCCATTAAAAAAAATGGATATTCATGATAAAATATTATATGAGAGGCAAACTCTCGAATCCTACTACGATCATAGGTAAAGTTTGAGACAGTGAAGCCACCATCTTTCTCTTTAGACTCAACTGCTAAGACTTTCTATTTTTTCTTAGACCCTATGTATGGCAAACAAGTTAGCAAGTGTCTACGTAATGTAGTCATAGAACTTGATCGAGATGCTTTAAACAAATATTTACACTACTTACATTGAGGCTGTTTAGTCTCATCTCGTTCAAGTTCGACAAAATCATTCCATACATTGGAAGTCCTCTTTCTCATTTTTCTTTTATTGGCTACTGTTCGAACATCTGTTGGGCCCTTAGTAGAAACGGTATTAGGGGCATCAGTATTTGCAGTGTCTCTACCATCATCATATATGGGCTTTACATGGCTAAACCCAATTGAGTTTTCATTTTCATATTCCTCCACCGATCAACCAAATTCATACGATCATCCATTTGCTAGGGTCTAATATTTTTAAAACACAAAACCTAAAACATAAAATAAACATATAAACATTGACCATACAAGTTATATTAATTAACTAAAATAAAAACAACATTGTCTTGATGGCTTAAGGTGCCTCCAGAAGCAAGGAAACTAAAATATGTTAAAGTAAAAAACATTTTACTCCAACAATTTTGCCTTAGCAGCCTTGCCTTGATGACTCAATGTGTCTCCAAAAGGCAAGGTTGATATAGCTGATATAATCAATCATAAGATGTTAAATGTTAGAGTTGGATGTACTTCACCGGTGACAGATCGGAGCTGAGAATGTGTGCATTAGTTTACTAAGAGGTCAATGATGAAGTGGTAAAAAGATGGTGGCCGGAGGTGGCATGGTGGCAGCGCAACGGCGCAAGGAATGCCGAGGCTTTAAGCTATTCGTAAGAGCTCACGACGGCGCTAGAGGAGCTGGGAATGGTGTGAGGTGGTCGCCGGCCGGTGGGGAAGGGAATGAGAGGGGCGGTGTCGATCACGGCGCACGGCAACAGGCTGGGGAGGAGAAGAAAACAGGGGAGAGAGAGAGAGAGAGAGAGAGAGAGAGAGAGAGAGAGAGAGAGAGAGAGAGAGAGAGAGAGAGAGAGGAGACAAGAAATGGGAAGGAAAAAGAAAAAGAGAAGAAAAAATGAAAGGAAAAGAAATGATGTCCAATCCTCACATCTTTGGTCACAAAAATGATCTAACGAAAAAGATTTCAAAACAACAAATTAAATAAAATAATTTAAACATAGTGATTAAATAAAAATAAAATAATTAAACCCAATAATAAACTAATTTAAAATAAAGAAAAATTTAAATGCATAACAATAATTAATATTAAGAAAGTATATCAAAATAATTTTCACAAAATAAAAATCATAAAAATAAACCAACTAAATATCCAACAACTTTAAAACAAGAGAATACATTTTGAATTAATAAAAATAATCATTCAATAAAAATATACTAAAATACTGGGTATTACAACTAATATCAATATACCAACTTTCTAACATACATATACTAATATGAATATAATATGGACCATATGGTGTAAGTTGTAAATCTATAATGTTATATATTTATTGGACTCATGTATTCATCATAACTTATAGTTATATAAGACCATAAGTTAATATTATAAATTTATATATAGTATAAGTAGTGGACTAATAGACTATAAGTCTATATACTTAATAATGAACATTATAAATCATATATATATATATATATCTAGATTTTGGCTATTATATATATATATATATATATATATATTGTATTATATATGTATAAATATATATGAGTCGAGCTCACGAGTTGAGCCAAGCTTTATACGAGTTTGTTCATGAACATTAATCAAGCTAGTAAAGCTTTATACGAGTTTGTATTGTTTAATAATTGAGCCTAATTCTATATTTATGAACCACCCATTTAATATTCGATTCGAGTCGATTTCAAGTTTAATCGAGTTGAATTCGTGCTTGTCGAGTAGCCTGTTCATTTTACAGCCCTAGCTAACGCGATTGCTTACAGCGTTGCTTAGACTACTTGAACTTTTTATTTTTCCACTGCAATATTATTGGACACTGCTAGTATGCATAGGCGCATTGCATCTTATCTGCCATGTACAATGAGTGTGTAACTTTGTGTTGTATGTCCCGACACTTTAGTTACCGTCCAATCCTAAGCGAGGGTTGGAGGTGTCGCATTGGATGTTATTTTGAGGATTTAGGGTGTTGGTTTTAAAGATTTGGATTTTTATGCTTGAAAAGATTTGGATAGGTCTTGTATATGAAGTTTTTGGGTAGATCTATGTTTTGATGCAAATTGTGCCAAGTGATCTTAGGTTTGATGCTTAGAACTATTCCAGGACTTGATTATTAACCATATCATGTTAATAATTTATGATTTATTTCATAATATGTTTCAGATCTAAGAGTTTGATAAAAACGAAGCCACATAGTTTCGGTTTTGATGAAAGGGTGAAAATCGAATGTATCAAGTGTGATTTTGTGACTTTTTGTGGTTTTGAATTGATAATTCAAAACATGATAGTTCTTAAGAATGTATTGAGAGTATGTTATTAAAATTTCGGAGTTCTTGGAGTTGTTTTGAAAAAAGTTAAAACCTTGAAAATTAAGGGTTGTGGTTAAGTTAAAAACTTGAAGTTTTGTATTGAAGAAATTGTGGTTTTGTGATATGAGTTTTATTCATTGTTCTAGCATGTTATTTGAGCATAGGATATATTTTTTATGTTGCATATTTCGGTTTTAAGCATGAGAAATGATGTTTGATAGAATTGCAACAAAAATAGAAAGATTTGGCCTATACATGCTTTAGCCTAAGCATGTTTGACCTAGTTATGATGTGTTTTAAAATTTTCCAATTAGATATTTGGATTTAAGACAAAATTTACAAGTAATGTAAATTTTGGTGAGTTATGGAGTTAGGATATAAAACCCTTAACTTAGGGGTAAAATGATAATTTTTTCATATGTAGAGTAGTAAAATGGTCATTTCACTCTAAGTTAGTATTTTTAAGTAAATTTTGGTAATATTCAAAATTAATATGCAAAATCCTTATTTTATGGGTAAAATTATAATTTTTCACAACTTTACAATTTTAGCCATAAGTTTATAACTTTAATGTTTCTAAGAAATTAGTGAGATATTCTAATCTTAGAATATCTTGTTTCAGTTCAAGCACTTTTATGCTCGCTTTTACTTTATGTTAATCACTGTAAGTTAGCATATAAGACCATTACTATCATATTCTTGTCACTTATGATTATTATAAATTGTTATAATATGTCATGATGTATCATTTATTACAGTTTATGCTTATCTGTTACATGCCATGATATGTCATGTCATATGTCAGTTCATTTTGTTTTATGCCATGCCATATCACATGTATTGAGTATGTCATGAAATATTTTCTAGTCATTTTGAATCTTTTATTTTTATAAAGACCCCAAGTGCTAGGATGGAAAGTGTTTAAACTAGTGGAACCCCTTTGTCCACGCTAAAGTGTTTAAACTAGTTGTGCAATTATCTGGATGATAATGTACTTGCAATAGGCTTTGAATGCAACTTAAGTAACTGGTTACCGAAGCAAAGTCAGACACCCAAAGCCAATGGTGTCAACTATATGTTTATTCGTTTTATATCAGTTCAGTTATCATGACAGACTCACAACTAATGCAGAATCCTGTGATGTGATGTAGTACTGATAGGAGTACATGGCTTAAGGGGACCCGTGTACCATCTGCAATTTCACGTTTAATCAACGATCTATATGTTGAACAAGATATCATATTCATGTCACGTTTAGTTTAGTCAAGTCATGTTATGCCGATGTGCATTTACATTATTTTTTCAAGTCAGGCATATGTCATACTATTTGCCAAGTCATGTCATGCATGTTCATGTCCATATCATGATCCATCCATGCCATTTTACTGCCATGCATGCATATATATATTTTTGGTAGTTTAGTAGCTTACTTGTTGAGATTTGTAAACAAATCTCACTTGGTAATCCCAAATACCATTCCCTCCAGAATAGTAAACGATGTGTCAGAGTCTCGAGAACCCACACATGTCAGACTTGACGAGGTCGAATAGTCCACAATGCAATGACAAGTTGCGTGAGAGGTTCAACAATTTAGTGCAATAGTTTTGTTTCAAGTCTGTAATCATGAAGCACTGTCTCCAGTACTTATTTTGTTACAGACCTATTGGACAAGCGTTGTAACCCTTTTGGATATCTGTTTATTATGTGAAATTATTAAGTATGTTTATGTATTTTAGATATAGTACTTTTGGTACATTGTGTATTGTTGAAAGGAAAAAATAATCCGTTGTGAATATTGCATACTGTTAGATGCATGCTAGGTGCACTGTATCTTTAACTGTCATGAACGGGGTATGCAACCTTATATTGCATGTCCCGAATCTTCAAGTTCCGTCAAATCCCTAGCAGGGGTTGTGGGCGTCACATAACCCGTCGATGATTATAGACATGCGGTAAGACTCAATACTCGAAAATCACATCATCATCATTATTATTTCACATTATTCAAACTCATCACCTCAAAATCTCATCATAAAGATAACTGATAAACATAATAAAGAAAATGTACTTTCATGCAAGAAGGAAGTGAGTTACAAAATATGCAAAATCCTAAACGTATAACATACTCATAAACATTTACCTCACATTCCCAGTATGGTAGGAGCTAACTTACCTTAACAATTCTAGTATTACGGTGGCATCGATGTCGATCCTTCCGCCGCATGCTTCGAAATTACTTACTTTCTTGAAGACTCTGACTAAATGAAAGGGTCAACACTTAATGATCTCAAAAGTGAGATTTTGAGTTTTATTCGATGCCTTTTATAATGTGGGATTGTCAGCCCTAGATCTAACGTCCATCTATTACTAGATATGCTTGAATGTGAGATTTTCAATCTCAGCTGTCCACTTGCCCTCTGACCTTGAAGGATGGTAGAGACTGGCAGGGATAAGATGTGCACATCTTCTACAGTTTGCCTTTTGGTCAAATCTAGCAATCCTTCTCCTAATAAGGATCTTTCACGTGGTGTTGGATCATACCTCTGAGATTAGACAATATGGTCTGCAGGTTCTTCATCTTTTTTTTGCAGGCTCACTTTAGATGTGACATCTCTTGTAGAGTTTGGGCCCCTGTGTACGACCCTTGCTGCCTTCTGAGCACCTTCTTGTTATCTCGGAGAGCTCCCAATTTATGTTTCGAGCTTGTCTCTGCCCATTGCTTTCCTTGGTACGGTCAACACATCACTTGCTCGCCTGGTGCAGGGTGAAAAGTCTTTTATTGCTCGGTGCTAAATAGTATCTGTCAGACTTTCTTCATAGTGTCGCCCGCCCTTCTCCTGGACTAGCTGCACTTTGCTTGCTCTACTATCTTCTTATCAACCACCTTTCGTCCTCAGATGGGAGGAGGGTTCTTTTCTCTGGCTTCGATGCAGTCCTCACAAAGACCCAATAATTGCTTAGGTTGCATAATTTAGGCATAGGCACACTTGATAAAAAAAAGTATAGCTTTTTTTTTTTTTTAATTTTTAATTTTAAATGATTTTTTATTCTTACATGATATGTAAAATCCATTCATTGTCATTCTTACGGTGAGACATTTTAATAGACTATTCTAAGGTCAAACTTGGATAGTGAGTTGAGATGAGATAGGTTGAGATGAGATGAAAGTTAAATACGAATACTATAAAATTAAAATATTGTTAGAATATGATTTTTTAATATTATTTTTATTTTAGAATATGAAAAAATTAAATTGTTTATTATATTTTATTTAAAAATTTAGAAAAATTATAATGATTAGATAAGTAATAGATGTTTAAAAATAAACGAGGCCTAAGAGTCAATTAACGAAAGAAATAATAATTTGATCAAAAGTAAAAGAATAAAAAATAAGAAATTAAAAAGTCCTACTGGATGCACAAAATGTGCACTAACAATAAAGGCATGTATAGCAATCAAGGTGTTTTAAAAAATATCATAAGAACGATTAACATTAAGAGCGATCCATAGAAATACATTTTTCATAATTTCATTCTCAAATATTAATCAAATACAAAAAAAAAATTTCTATTTCAAAATTTCAGGCTTTCATGTAATCATTATTCAAACACAAAAATCACTACAACTTTTAAAAACTCAAAAATAAAAATTATTTTCAAACAACTTTTCAACTTTATATCAACTTTCACAAACTCCATTAAAATTCACATTTTAATAATATTTTTATTAAAAATCTTCTTTTTCCTTTTCTCAAACTTAATCTCAAATAAATTTCAAAAAATCTCAAATATTTCCAAACTTTTTTTTATAGAATAATGTTAGATAAAATTTTAATATGTGCAAATCTCGAGTATTCCTTTTGAAAAAAATGGGGTATACCATTAAAAAAATAATTTTTCTATATGAGTTCAAGATTTATTTACCTTTTTAAAGAGAGTGCGTGAGGTTTGCACACCCTAAGACTATTATTATGTTTGGGATTGCGATGAGAATTATAACTTATAGTTTTAGAGCTTATAACTCATAACTTAAGTCAAAAGTTGTACTATTAAGAAGTTATTTACAATTTGGTAACCATATGTTTAAAACACTTTCAAACACATTAGGTTTGTTTGGAAACAAATTAAAAAGTGTTTTCTGAGGTAGAAATGATGATTATTTAAATTTTTAAAGATTATGACCATATCTTTAAAAGTTTGAAAGTTATAATTATCTGAAATTATATGGGTATTTTCATCTATTGACAAACTTTTTAAAATTTGAATTACGTTCTGCATTATTTGAAAAAGTACGTTTGAGAAAATACATTAAAATGATGCTTTTTCTCAAACGTATTTTTTAACTTATTTGAGATTAAAAATACTTTAATATGTAACACCCAAACAACCTAATTTTTCTATTAAAGAGCTTTTAAGCTTTTTAAAACTTGTACCGCAACCTTATATCTAGAATTATTATTTTTTATAGCAAGGCCTAACATTTTAAACTTAATTCCTCCAAAACAAGTAAAAGCCTCTCGTGTTTAAATTATCAAGGAAAGTTCAAGGTTTGAAAATAAAGATTAGAGTTAAGTGTTACAGATATAAAATGATTGAGAAATGATATCTTTAATCATAGAGTGCGTAAACGCAGCATACTACTTTTGAAAAAAATATTTTTTTAAAATGAGAGTGCGATGCTTTCACAATCATGACTTTATCTAGTATTACTCAAAAGGATTATACAAAAATAAACCTACAATGCAACGTAGAGTCATGTGATCCTTTAAATCTATTTTACAATAAAAATAACTTTACAATTTAATATAATACATCAAATCATATATTTTATGAATTTAATTTTATGAATTTTTTTATATAATTGTTTTAGGAAAATGCGAGGGACCCCATTGCGTGATCCCGTTTTCTCTTCCTGTTTGACATGGATCCTCCACGTTGGCATTCTTTAATTTTTTTCCCCATGTTGGCTGAAACGCATTTCCCCTCTGAGCTTGGCATTCTCCTTCTCCTTTATTTTACTTTCGTTTCTCATTTATTGAATCTCCCTTCTCGCAATGTAGTTTCAACGTCGAACCCCTCATTTCTCCATCGAGTTCATCATTCCCATCTCCGTCGAGTTCGTCATTCCTAGCCCTATTGAGTTCATCTCCCCTCCCCTCCATCTCCGATCCATTTCTGGCTCTTTGTCCCCTGAATCGGCCATCATCTTCGATCGTCACAAGACTTTTTCAAGGTAAATTGATTTTTTTTTATCTCTGTTTCCCCTACACCGACCACTCTCTATATTTTTGTTTTTTGTTTCTCTGAAATTTGCTTGGTCTTTTGATTTCGTCTCTCTGTCTAAGCAATTTTGCAAATATTTTTTTTGTGGCTAAGACTCGGTAATCGGTCTGGTTTTGGACAAAAATTGAGATCGAATCAGTATGCACCGATTTTGTATTTTCAAGAATCGATTCTGTATCGATTACCCTCCCTAAACTGGTACTTTCAATTTTATAAGTTCTGGTCTGATTTTCCGGTTTTAATATATTATATAGTGATAATATATTGTAATATATTATAATATATATTATAAATGTATTATAGACTATAGTGATATATTATAATATATAATATAGTGATATATTATATAGTATATTATAATATATAGTGATATAGTATTAATATAAATATTAATATGCACTATATAGCATTAGTATAACTATTAATATAATAAACTATAGTGATATAAGATTTTAAAATTTAATATTATTTTGTTAGTAATTTATCATATAATACAAAATTATTTTATATATAATTATATATTATATATAAAAATTATAGACAATATAAAAAATTATAATATATATATGAACCAGTCCAGTACGGTTCGATCTGATTTTAGAAAAAGAAAAATCAAAATCGGTCTAATTTTGATCGGTTTTAAGAAAATTAAAATCGGTATCGAACTGAATCAAACTCGATACCGGACCGTTCAGTCCGATTTGATCTGATTTACCAGTTTTTTTTACACCCGTACACCACTATGATTGACTCTCTTCATGCAGAGAAGCTGTATATATATGTTTTGCCGTGAAATATGAGCTTTCCATTATGCACCCATTGGGTACTATACACTTGGTACAATACAGTCGCTCATAGTAAGCATCATAACAAACTCTCTCCAAATAAACAATCAAAAAATTAAACATGCACTCGGTAAAAAAAATCACGAAGAAATGTAAAGTCTTATAAGGCTCGAAAAAAAAAAAAAATTATCTTAAAAAATATAGAAAATGATAAGATTATTATCTTCTTACTATCTATTTTTTTTTTATATTTAATTTTTTTAATTTTTAATTTTATTTAATAGTTAAGAAAATAACTATTAGTAATTTTTTTTTAATTCTTTTAATAATTAAAAATGTTAAAAAAATATTTAAAAAAAATAATAAAAAAATAAATATATATAAATAATAAATGAGTAATAAAAAGATGGTGATCACTACCCTGAAAAATACCAACGCGATCGTTCGAAATGAACGTTTCGTACCTACCACTAAGCAAGAATGCCCTTCTCACCTAACCATCTTTTAACGCCTAACCATAAGCCAATTGCTGACTCATTTTATAGGAGTCTCTTCCTCTGACGCGTACTAATTGGATAACAGAGTGTAAAACGTTGCTCAGACCAACCCTCTCAGCTTCTGTCTCTGTTTCGCTCTCGCGCTCTGTCGCTGGAAATACTTCCGACCCACGGTTATGTCACCGACCGGGACTTTTGCTGGGCTTGTATTTCTCATCCTAGCCTTCTACTGTGGAATTGACCCTTTAAAGCACAGTGCAATCTCGGAGTTCCCCGACTTCGAAGCGTATGCCGTCGAGATGCCAGCTTGGTCCCAGGTCCCCACCGAGAGAGACACCCAGAACTTGCTGCAGAAATCCGAAATCAAGTTCCTCAACCAAGTCCAGGGCCCCGAAAGCATAGTATTTGACCCCCTTGGCCGTGGACCTTATACCGGTGTCGCTGATGGGCGAGTCCTGTTCTGGAACGGTCAATCCTGGACCGATTTCGCTTACACTTCACCGAATAGGTGAGTTCTTGCTGATGTGATTGTCTTTGGTTCGACGTCTCCGCGTCTAGTTTTTGGACTTTAAAGACGGGAAGGAAATAATGGTATAACATTAACACCCCAATCCCATATCGGGAAAATGAATGGCCCTGGTAGATTATAGATGGGAAGTCTCGTTTGTCATATTTAGCTACTTGGAGGGTTGGAGCACTCCCAATAGTTTTGAGGGCTGACAGAGACAAAAGAATTTCATAAAGGAATTTCTCACACTAATGTGGCGGACTGTCACTTCTCTCTCTCTTTCGTTTTTTTTTTCTCCTCTCCCCGTGCCTCTTTCTCCCCTTTTCCTCTCCCTTTCCTTCGCTGGCGATATCTGCCCCTGAGTGGTTTTCCCAGCCAACAGACGGCAGCCGTCGGCCACGCAAGCCGAGATCACCTCGGCCACGACACAGTGCACAAAACGCGCACGGCACTCGTGAGCTCCCATGTCCCCGCCTGCCCACCCTGAAGTGGTCCCCGACCACCATGGCGGGCACGGTGAGGGGAGAGAAAGAGAGGGAAAGGGGGAGGGGAGGGGCACGGGAATAGGGGGAGAGAAAAAAAAGGGGGGAAAACGTGTGCCAATGTGAGATTATTTTGTCGGATTTTTTTTTGTCTATAATATTTCAATAGTTTTTAACTTTTTATATTTTGTTCTTTATTCTTTGTTTATATTATTTAAATATTATTTCTTTTTATTTAACTACCATTAAATTTACAATATTTTAATATCTTTCAATATTTTAGCATGATATTCTGTTGCCGACATCAATAATTTAATAAAAAAAAAAATGAAAAATAAAGATGAAAAAACTCATTCATCCTATTTTTGTCTACCCTTTTATTCTTTTATCATGTTTTGAAAACTTTTTAACATGATTATTTTTTTTATTCAAATAAAATATTTTAATAATATTATAACTTTTTCATGTCTTATAAATAAAAATGTAAATGGGAGGAATATAAAAAAAATTAAAAAAGAAAGATATAATATAAAATGTTTACTAGTAATACTTTTGAGTTATATAGCAATGCGGCATGGGGCTCTTTTTTTTTTTATTAATAGATTGTTACATAAGCCATCTAAGGCCAGGCATGTTAAGTTGGAGCCTACGTGACATGGCCTTGACGAAGATGCTGAAATGAGTTGAGTTGAGTTGAGTTGAGATGATAAAATATTGTTAGAATATTATTTTTTAATATTATTATTATTTTGGGATTTGAAAAAGTTGAATTGTTTATTATATTTTGTATTAGAATTTGAAAAAGTTGTAATGATGAGTTGAGATGAGTTGAGAGTATTTAACTAACCAAACGAAGCCTTGAGAGGGAGTTTCTAACACCAGTGATCCCACATTTAGAATATAAATAACTCATATTAGCGTTGGTAATATATAAAAGTATCCATGCAATATTGACTACGAATTAGGTGAAACTTGACATTTTAGTAAAGTTTCAAATTAACTGGTTTTTCTAGAATTATAGTCCAGATCTGGCGTGGATAGTTATAAATGGAAACCTTTGACCGGTTAAAACCATCTAATGGTTTAAAGCTTGATTCTTCATATATGGGAGCCTTTGACTAGGAAACCCCCTTGGTTTGGATTTTGAGAAAAGGAAGTAAAAATGGCAGGTATAAAAGCGCTAGCATGTGGAAAAGGGCAATTCTTCTGTTGAGGAATTGTGAAACGGGAAGCACGATGACTTATTTGAATCACCATCGTTGTTGATACACATGGATGCTGGTTAATCATAAATTTATTTTCTTGAGAAGAAGTGGGCCTCATGTGCTAGAGGGGCGATGGAGGTGAAAGGTAGGGTGCTACCCGCATGGTGTGGGGCCGGGTGGACCCACCCTCGCACCATGCGGGGGAGGGTTTACAACCCTGCCCTCCCGCCCTGGTACCAGGGGTGGGTTGAAACCGCACCTCGTCCCGCCCCCCGCCCCCCGCTCAACCCAATGACCCATTGGGTCTAATTTTTTTTTAAATCCAAATTATAAATTAAAATTTATACATTCAAAATGAATATAAACTCATTAGAATTGTATTTTGGATTGTCTTGGCCTTTTAGGCTAACCTTTATATAAGAGGCCAAGATAATACAATAGTCATATTTAAACAATGTAAGACTTGTTGAGTCCTTGTTGGGATCAGTTCACTCCCTGCCCCCTGCATGGGCGGTGCGGGGTAGCCCGCCCGCCCGCCCATGCAGGGCGGGGAGGACGGGGACAGGCCCTCGTTGCCTACCGTTAGTGAAGGGGGATTGAGAGCACTGAGAGGAATATTATTAGTCATAGTGGTACCAAAGAAAAGTTCATATGGACAGAGTGTGAAATACAATGTTTATTGAAATATCAAAACAAGTGATTGAAATTTTGTTAATCACTCTTCCAACAGATGTTTTTATATAAATGTTCCACAAGTCATCTTCAGGATGCAATTGGTTTGGATTTTGAATGGATTTACTTATTGGTGAATTCTCATTTGAAGTTTTGGTTGTTTGCAAGTTTGAATTCTTTAGTATGCTGTTTCATCCTTCATCACGTTGGTTCTAGGTGTTGCCGTGCTGGTATTCACCATTACTACTGATTACCACATTGAAATGTTGTCTTATGCCAAGATTCTCAGAGAATTTATGGAAGATTGTCTTCTGTCTTTTTGGGATAGATTGGGTCATGGCTCATGACTGGTAGATTTCTTCACGTGTTGGAAATGATAGTTTGGTGGTCACAATTGTGCATTATTGTGGAAAATGATTCTAGAGAGAAAGTAGCCAAATGCAGTTCGAAGGTTGTGAGAAGTGAGCAATAGACCTTTCAACATTCTTTCTAAGCACCCTTTTTTCCTGAAAGGGTTGCTCACAGTTTTCTTTTTCCATCTTTAGTTTCTACGACGTGCTTAATCTTTTACCTTTTTTCTGTTACGGTTCATATCTTGTATAAACACTGTGTACTTGAGGAACACATTTTTTCCATAAAATACATTTATCTTACTTGTGAAAAAAGGTTGTGTTTTTGGTTGTTTTTCTGTGCAATATAATCTTTTGATATGTTTTGCTTTTTTCATCTACTATGTGGCTTCCAGGTCAGAATTATGTAATCCAAAACCATCGCCTTTGAGTTACTTGAAGAATGAGCACATATGTGGCAGGCCTTTGGGGCTTCGTTTTGACAAGAAAACAGGTGATTTATACATTGCAGATGCATACTTTGGGTTAATGAAGGTAGGACCAGAAGGTGGCTTGGCAACATCACTAACATCTGAGGCAGAAGGGGTGCCATTGAGGTTTACCAACGATCTTGACATTGATGATAAAGGGAATGTTTATTTTACAGATAGCAGCGCCAATTACCAGAGGAGGTACACTATTCCTTTTATGCTAGTAACAGTTTTTATCTCTCTTTTTTTTTTTTTTTTTTTTTAAGTTGATGCTTGATGCAAGTGAACTTGTTAGATGCGATTGGCAATGCTGAAGAGATCCCTAATATAGATAGTTATATAGATAGTTATGATGTCCCAACCACTGCTGAAGTGCCTCATTTCTGATACAGTTGACAACAGAATACAGAACACCCTTTAATATTTAATATGACCTATAATAATGGATGAGATAAAATTTATGTTTGCGGGGCCATACTCGGTGTATGTTATACTGTTTGAAAATTTAAGGTACATATCGGATCTGGTAGGAAAATTATGCTTATACTGACACAAGTTAGGAATACAATTTTCCATGCCAAGTAATTCTACATACAATCGTGAAGTGCGTAAACGTCGCGTAATCGCTTTGAAAAAGAGTGGAGTCCACTATTAAAAAATTAATTTTTTTCATGTGGGTCCTATGTTTTATTAACTTTCTTCAAATCGATTACGTGGCGGTTGCACAATTCACAGTTGCAAATATCTGTTCTCATTTCGATATCCATGAATGTCTGAATCCCGAGTATTTTTATGCCTTTTTTTCCTTTGTATTTGTTCCTGAATTCTTTTCAAATCGATTACGCGGCGGTTGTACAACTTTTGCCTCAAATTGTTTTTCTTATAATTCCCAACTGCTTTCAGAACCCTCAGCCACTTAATTTATGGACTAAAAAAAAAAATCTATAATTCCCAAGATTGTCCCGATCTGGCAACTCATTGGTTTTTATCATTCAAGAGTCTTTCCAATTCTTAGGGTCGCCCTTGATAGATCTCTCCCACTTATTATTTTATGGAGAACTTCTAGGTGTTTTCTGCTGCTTTTCTTATTGATCACCAGGCTTTTATATTCTTTCTTTTACTTTCCAGTTTTTGTTCAAACAGAAGAAAACCGCTATGCATAAGTTTTAACATGGTTATTACATGCAGGAACTTCATGCAGTTGGTTTTTTCTTCAGAGAATACTGGTAGGGTTCTGAAATACAATCCAACAACCAAGGAAACCACTGTCCTTGTGCGGAATCTCCAATTTCCAAATGGGTTGTCCTTAAGCAAGGATGGTTCCTTCTTTGTCTTTTGTGAAGGATCCATTGGCAGGTGAGCTAACTTTCTTAATCATAAGTTTGCTCAAACCACAGAAGACCCTCCTGTTGCTCAACTCTTATTTATCACATTGTCTTGCTTGCTAGTAGTCACAAGCATATTAGGTTTGTATTTCATATGGAAGATGAAGGACTTCTAGTAATTTTTAGTAGTCAATTTGCTAGTTTTGGGTGATCATGAGACTACTTTGGTAAACTTGGGTAAAACAAAAAAGGATAAAAAAAGAAAACAAAGAATGTGCCTGACTACTTTGGTATACATTGAAGTGACTTCCATCTTTAACTCCTAGAGAAAGTTTTGATAGGGAAGTTGCAAGAGAGACGTTCTCCAAAAATGTATTCCCAAGCACCCTTCTTTTTTCTTGACATTGGGACCAAAGATTTATGAGAAACACATTGTACATATACATATACATATACATATGTATGTATGTACGTACTGCATACAATTAAAAGGTAATTTGCTGTCATATGATCTGCAATCGATATTATTGCCAATGAGAGGACTGTGGAGTCCATGTTTCTTTTAGCTATTAATAACGTCTCAAATAATCTTGATTATGCAGATTAAGTAAGTATTGGTTGAAAGGCAAGAAGGCGGGGGCTACGGAGGTACTAGCAATCCTACCTGGATTTCCTGACAATGTCAGGACCACCGGAAAGGGTGACTTTTGGGTGGCAATCCACTGTCGACGATCCTTATATACTCATTTATGCGCATTATACCCAAAGATTAGGAAATTTATTCTCAAGCTCCCAATTTCTGGGAAAATTCAGTTCCTGCTTCACATTGGTGGCTGGCCCCATGCAGTTGTTGTCAAGTACAGCTCAGAAGGTAAGCTTTTGCAGATCTTGGAGGACAGTCAGGGGAAGGTTGTCAAGGCAGTAAGTGAAGTGGAGGAAAAGGATGGGAAACTATGGATGGGGAGTGTGTTGGTGCCTTCCATTGCAGTTTACAACTTGGATTAATGTATATACGTTGTATGCTTTCAAACTAATCAAAGACTGACTGACACGGTTATTTACTTCGAAAATGCTAAATACACGCGGGGCCTGTCACCCGTGTACATGGACCGAGTCTCCGTCAAAAATCCTATTTTACTTTATCCTGTTTGACTGTTATGCCTTGCTCAAGTTTAAATCTGGATGGGCATTTTCTATCACTATCGAAGTTGTGTTGTTCCGTCAACTTTTCCCATGAGATAGTTTGGCAAGGCAGCCCAAGCACAACCACGTCGCCCTCATAACAAAGGGACAGACACAATTCTCTCACTTCTGACCTATCATTACTTGCAATGTAATATACAAGCTCATCTCCAAAATACTGAGACAAATCTCTTCATGACTTTATGAGAGGAAGGTTCGTCTAAGATAACTTTGCCCTGTCACATGAATTATTCTACTTACTAAAACAAAGGGAAGAGGATGCGAGATAACTCTCAAAATCGACATGAAAAAGGCACTTGACCGAATGAAATGGAATCTTTTACAGCTTAGTTTTCAGTCAAACTTGAATCTACTCGATCTCTCGGTAAATTTCCGCACCAACTTTGTTAGTTCTCAACGATGACTTATTATTTCTTTTTCCTTTTTCTTAATTATTCCAAAGGTTTTTGACCAGGCAATTCACTCCCTCCCTTCCCATTCATGGTAAGAGCAGAACTTCTTTCCGAATTAATGAAGAAAAAAGAAACTAGTGGAAACATCACTGTATTTTTTTTTTTTTTGAAGGGAAATACTTTTATTAATGGAAAAAGGAATTACAAATGTAAATCAGTCCAAAGGACTTGTGAATACAATTTGGACTAGAATCCCACCATACATTTGTATGTTCTACAATTCTAGCAAATTTAGCTAGTATGTGTGCTGCCTAGTTTCCTTCCTTTTGATATGAGAAATTGTACAAGTCGGCTCATGAGTTGCTTGATATCTAAGATTATATTACCAAGCATACTTAAAACTTCAGAAGTTGTTACTGCTTTCACTGAGAGAAGGGAATCACTTTCAATATTCAGTACTTGTAGTCCTAAGGGAATACAAAATTGCAGTCCCCTCAGAATTGCCAAAAGCTCTATGTCCATAGGAACCATGACTTCTTGTTCTTTCATGCTTACTGACGGTAAGACCTTTCCCTCATGATCTCTTGCAATAATGCCTACACATGCATTATTACCTTCATGAAAAATGGCCCCATCCACATTGAGCTTGAAAGTCTCCTCAGAAGGTGCCTTGCTAGTAGAGTTGCCTATGCATTTGATCTGGGTTAAGGCTCTTACTTTTCTTGAATGAATGATAGATAGAAATGGTAGAGTTAATCCCATCTTCAACATCCCTTTGTTCTCTCTCAAATATCCATAAGTTTCTTCTTCTCCAAGAGGCCCATGCTATCATAATAAAGGTCTCGAATTGTTCTTTGTTGTTACACTCCCGCACTTTGATCACCACTTCAAAGAATGACAATGTTGTTTCTTCTATTGTAAAATCAGGAATATGTTTCTGCCATATGTGCCTCAATAAAGGACAAGAATAGAGAGCATGTAAGGAGTTCTCTACCCCAGATGAACAAAGTTGGCACAAATTATCCTGTACTACTCTTCTTTGGTTGGTAGGCTATCTAACATTGCTCTCCATGCAAAAAAGCTTAACCTTGCGGGGTATATGTAGCTTTTAGATTGTTTTAAGAACCTATTTCTGTCTATTTGCTGAAGAGCTCTCCCCTTCTGATATGCTATTGTCCATTCCTCTTAGAAATTTGTATGCACTCTTGACACTGGAACTTCCACTTCTTTCTAGTGCCTAAACCATCTTGTCATCGTGGTTATCAGAACTTCTTACTATCTTTAGAACCTCCTCTGCTGCTATAGGTGGAAGTAAGCATCTTACTTTAAATACATCCCACCAACCACTATTCATATCAATTAGGGACTCTACTCTAGCATTATCATCAATAATCTGCCCAACAACCATTTGTTTGAGATATTTTATACTAGGGATCCAATTGTCCTTCCAAATTGTAACCCCTCTGCCATTGCCAACCCTCCTCCATCTACATCCCTGCATCGACTTGTCTTTTACTCCCCATATATCCTCCACACGAAAGATGGACTCTGTCCCAATCTTGAATATGAAAAATTAGCATGAGAGAAGTATCTAGCCTTGAAAATTTTGTGAAGAAGGCTATCAGTTGACTGCATAAGTCTCCACCCTTGTTTAGCTAATAAGGCCTTATTAAAAGTTTTTAGATCCTTAAAACCCAAACCTCCTTCACTCTTAGGGAGACACAACCTCTTCGAACTAATCCAATGGATTTTCTTCTCCTCCTTCCTTTGACCCTACCAAAATCTTGTCATCATCTGTTCAAGCTCATTGCATAATGCAGTTGGAAATTTGAAACAACTCATAGCAAATGTGGGTATTGATAGTGCTACTGCCTTGATAAGAATTTCTTTTCCACCTTGAGAAAGCAACTTCTCCTTCCAATTTCTTAACTTTATCCACACTTTGTGTTTGATGTCAGAAAAAACCCTTGCTTTGTGCCTACCCACCATTGGTGGAAGGCCTAAATATTTTTCATAGTTCTGGTACACATGAATACCCCAAAAAGTCATCAGCTCCTATTGCTTCTCCGTTGGTACATTTTTACTAAATATCATTGCTATTTTTTCTTTATTTCTTCTACCCTGATGCATTTTCATAGATTGAGAGGATCCTATGAACATTCATGGTTTCATGAAGTGATGCCTTACAGAATAACACATTGTCATCTGTAAACAGCAGATGATTCACCCTTGGGGCACCCCTTCACACCTTGATTCCACTTATCATCTTTTGTTGGCTTGCTCGAGTAAGAAGTGTAACCAGTCATTTTGTTCGCAGTAAAAATAGGTAGGGAGAGAGGGGGTCTCCCTGCCTTATACCTCGAGATGGACAAATAGGCCCAACTGGTTCTCCATTAATTAGAATAGAGAATGTGATAGGCTTCACACAAAACATGATCCTGTCAATCCATTGTCTTGCAAACCCCATATGCTGCATCACTGCTTCCAAGTAGGACCAATCCAGCCTGTCATAAGCTTTACTCATGTCCAGCTTGAGAGACATGAATCCTTCTTTGCTCTTCCTTTTTCTCTTGAGAAAATGCACCATTTCATAGGCCACTAGGATATTATCAGAAATAGCTCTACTAGGAACAAATGCACTTTGAGAAATATAAATTACATCAGGTAGAATGGTAACTGCACCCCTTGCTCAATTGCACCTGATGGGAACCAAGATGGGCCTAGTCTTAAAGATCATTTGCAACTTCCAGATGGGCCAAGAAGATCAATGAGACAATACAAGGATTGATGCAATCCACTTGGGACAAGTTTAGCAAGAGCCCAACATTCAAGATGGGGCTTGAAGGATGAAGATCTAGTTTTAATTCATTTGATTAGCTACGGAAGAGGACAACGACAAGACTTAAAGGCTTTGAGCTCTTGAAGGGTTTCAACTTATTTAATTCATTTAAAGAACTTATGTTATTAGTTTAGAATAATTGAGTTTATTATGGGAAGCACTTAAGGGGGCCTATGCAAGGGCATGTTGGGAAAGTTATTATTTTATTGAATTAGGGTTAGGGTTACTGTAGCGCGGCACTGTTCATCCAGGGACACTTTTGGAAGATGAAGGTTTATTTTGGCTAGGGTTTCATTACGTTTTGCTTTAAATACTCTATGTAGCCTCATTCTAATCAATTTATGAAGTTTATGAAATTTGATGAATTTATTTATTGTGAGTTGAGTTTTACTCCTCTTGTTCTTAATTGAACTTTTGAACTTATCAAAAATAAATCACAACCTTTGTGGCGTTCCTCCTTTGTAATCTGGGTTCTTGAGATATGTTATTCAACGGGTCTAGATTTTAATATAATATAGGTTCTTGAAACGAGTTCTCATCGGGTCTAGGTTCTCCATCCATTGACTTGATTTTGGCTTTCTTGGAGAGTTTTCAAATTGATTGTGGGTTCAAGGGATTTAATTCCCGCGGGTTCATATCATTTGGTATTCAGAGCAAGGTTTCCAATCAGGTCTGATTCTATCTTTTAATTCTAGCATCCTTAAATTTAATTCTAGGGCTTCATTGTTCTAGGGTTGCCAAAAAAAAAAATAGAAACAAAAAGTAGGCTGCCGAAATTCTTAGGGTTTTGGGTTTGGCTGAAATTTGCATCTCCTAGGGTTTCAAAATTCTAGGATTTCTACATCTCTAAGTTTTTCCACTGCTTGGAGTGTCGTTTCATTAATTATCTTCTATTTCATTGTCAATTCTTCTGTGCTTGAATTCAATTGCTTGATTTTCACAATTGAGTATTGCTGTTTGTGATTTAATTAAAGAAAAGAAAAGAAAGGAAAATAAAAGAAAAGAAAAGAAAAGAAAATTCGAAAAAAATAAAAAAGAGAGAAAAAGAAGAAGAAAAGAAAAGGTAGCATATTCAAAGGTTGCTACATAGTTACAAAAATGAGAAAGAAAGAAATTTGTTGATTGAACCTTACATCAAAGGGGCTACTGCATACATCACTAAAGTTGGTATCTTGTCTTATTGTTACGCTTTCATCCGTATAACTTCCTTGATTCTCGTGTCATTTATATTCCTTCCATGTTTCTCTTGTTCTTGTTTCCTGGATCTAATTATTAGTTGGGATAAAACAAGGTTGTTTTCTATTGATTGTGTTCAATTAGTTCTTAAAGAACTTGAGTGGGAAAACTCTTGAGGTAAAAGGCAAGAGGGTGTGAGACTATTATCGGGAAAAAGCCACTAAGAGTGAAACACGAGTAGAGTGCCATTATTCGAGTGTAAACACGTAAGGGAGTGTGTGAGGTTTTCCACTAACATTCTTTTTTGCAGCATATTATGATGTCTCATAGAAGTGACTCATCACCAAAAGGTGTGGCAGATAACTCATCATTTGTGTTACAAGCCATGCAACAACAGTTTGAGTGGTTGAACTTGGTGTTAGGTGAAATGAGGGATAGTATGGATAATCAAGAAGCAATGATTAGAAATCTGCAAGGTGAGAGAGATAGGAGGCGACGTGAGCCTAGAATTGAGAATGGGTATAAGAATGGAGAGTTTGGTGAGGATGAGGAAGGCTTAACATTTGAAGTTGGATTGGGTGGACATAGAGGAGTTAGCCATGGAAGAGGCCTTAGGGCAAACTCAGGGGGTCGAGATAGAGTAGATAAGAACATTGGAAGCATCAAAATGAAAATACCATCATTCCAAGGTAGAACTGACCCTGAAGTTTATTTAGAGTGGGAGAAAAGAATAGAGTTGGTGTTTGATTGTCATAATTACTCTGAGAAGAAGAAGGTGAAGTTGGCTGCAATTAAGTTCACTGAGTATGCGATTATTTGGTGGGATCAATTAGTATCCAATAGGAGGAGGAATTTTGAGAGGCCTGTAGAAACATGGAGAGAGTTGAAAGCTATAATGAGGCGGAGATTTGTACCTAGCCACTACTATAGAGACCTCTACCAAAAACTACAAAATCTTACACAGGAGTCTAGGAGTGTAGAGTATTACCATAAGGAGATGGAAGTGTCTATAATTCGGGCTAATGTAGTGGAGAATCAGGAGGCCACGATGACAAGATTTTTGAGTGGGTTGAATAGGGAGATAGCCAATGTAGTTGAGTTGCAACATTATAAGGAGGTAGAGGATATGTTGCACATGGCTATGAAGGTGGAGAGGCGGCTAAAAGGAAAGGGTACATCAAAGTATACTTTGGTTTCTAGTACTCATTGGAAACCAAAGTGGGACAAAAATGATCAAGTTGTAACAAAGGGGAAGACCGAACCACCTAAGGGAAATGATTTGGGTGAGGCTGAAACCTCAAGAAAAAGAAAGAATGAGTTGAAAAATAATTGTGAGGCCGAGAGTTCAAAAAAAGAGGAGAGTAAAAGAAAAACAGAGAGTGAAAAGAACCAAGAGAGTGAGAGGAGAAAAGAGAATGAGGCCAAAACATCAAAAGAAAGAGAGAGAAAAAGAAAATATAGAGGTGGTTAAGAGTCAAGAAAAAAGAGTGGAGCGACAAGAGGAAAAAGAAAGAGAGGTTGCAAAGAAAAACAGAAAGACAAAAGTATATAAGGTCATCATTCCTAGCGGTGTGTTTAGTGGATTGCCACCTATTAGGGAGATAGAGCACTACATTAATTTTGTGCCAGGTGCGACAACTCCTAACCGACCTTTATTGGAAAAACATGAGTCATTGACACATTTAAAGGGACAAGGTAAGTTGTTGACTAGAATGCATGCTAAGCGGGAGGATTGTATTGAGACTTTTCCTCATGTATTCAAATACACACAAGGTATGAAAATTTTTGTGGTTGATACTTTAGCAAGAAGGTATGTCCTTGTCTTCATTTTAGATGCAAAATTGTTGAGACTTGAATATGATAAGGAATTGCATGCTAATGATGATGACTTTGCTAGTATGTATGGAACATGTGAGAAAGCATCTTTTGGTAAGTTCTATAAACTAGATTGGTACTTGTTTAGAAAGAATAGATTTTGTGTGCCTACTAGTTTTATGCTTAAGTTGCTTGTGTGTGATGGACATGGTGGTTTGTTGGGTAACCTTGGTGTAAGGAAGACTTTTGTTGTGTTGCATGAATATTTGTGGGAATATCATTTGCCATTCAAAGACGTGTTACACGAACGTTTGTGGAAGTATTATTTGTCATTCATTGATGTATTGCACGAACGTTTGTGGGAGTATCATTTGCCATACATTGACGTGTTGCATGAACGTTTGCGGGAGTATTATTTGTATTTCATTGAGTTTGCATATAATTGGAGTGGTAATTCTGGTGAAAATAATATTTCAGACATGTTGCATGAACGTTTATGGGAGTATCATTTGCCATTCATTGACTTGTCGCATGAACGTTTGCGGGAGTATCATTTGCCATTCATTGAGTTTGCATATTGGAGTGGTCATTTTGGTTCGAGGAAGACTTTAGATGTGCTTCATGAACATTTGTTGGAGTATTGTTTGTCATTCATTGAGTTTACATATGATTGGAGTGTTCATGCCAGCACTAAATTTTCACCAATTGAAATTGTTTATAGACTTAATCAATTTCCTCCTTTAGATTTAAAGTCTTCACCAGTTGATGATATGGGTAGCTTGGATGGACTATTCCAAATTCTTGAACAAATTAATGAAAATTCATATCTAATGGATCTTCCAGGTAAGTATCATGTTTCTACTATTTTCAATGTTACTAACCACTTTCCCTTTGATCCAGGTGGAGATTCGAGGTCGAATCCTTTTGAGGAGAGGGGGAATGATGGGAACCAAGATGGGCCTAGTCTTAAAGATCATTTGCAACTTCCAGATGGGCCAAGAAGATCAAGGAGACAATACAAGGATTGATGCAATCCACTTGGGACAAGTTTAGCAAGAGCCCAACATTCAAGATGGGGCTTGAAGGATGAAGATCTAGTTTTAATTCATTTGATTAGCTACGGAAGAGGACAACGACAAGACTTAAAGGCTTTGAGCTCTTGAAGGGTTTCAACTTATTTAATTCATTTAAAGAACTTATGTTATTAGTTTAGAATAATTGAGTTCATTATGGGAAGCACTTAAGGGGGCCTATGCAAGGGCATGTTGGGAAAGTTATTATTTTATTGAACTAGGGTTAGGGTTACTGTAGCCGAGTTACTGTAGCGCGGCACTGTTCATCTAGGGGCACTTTTGGAAGATGGGGGTTTATTTTGGTTAGGGTTTCATTAGGTTTTGCTTTAAATACTCTATGTAGCCTCATTCTAATCAGTTTATGAAGTTTATGAAATTTGATGAATTTATTCATTGTGAGTTGAGTTTTACTCCTCTTGTTCTTACTTGAACTTTTGAACTTATCAAAGGTAAATCACAACCTTTGTGGCGTTCCTCCTTTGTAATCTGGGTTCTTGAGACATGTTCTTCAACGGGTCTAGATTTTAATATAATTTAGGTTCTTGAAACGAGTTCTCATCGGGTCTAGATTATCCATCCATTGACTTGATTTTGGCTTTCTTGGAGAGTTTTCAAATTGATTGTGGGTTCAAGGGATCTAATTCCCGCAGATTCATATTAGCACCCCTTGTGAAACTTTCCCTCTGTATCTCCATAACGTCTCCTTGAATGGTAACTGCAAGCCCTTTATTCCTGGTCCCCTCATTATTGCTCTTTTCACCTAATGCAGGATGTTGCAGAATTTCAGTCTTCCTTCTGGCCTCGTCTCCAGCATCAATTACTGAACCTAGTAATGGTGGTTCATGGCCTGCCACCACCCTCTGGCCACGATGGTGAGTTGTAGTCCATGGAAAAATGATACCTGATCTCATCCATGACCCAACTTGCCAGATACATAGTAGAACGTAGGCAATCTTTCATAGACAAACCTAACCCAGCATGCTCCCAAAGATCCTAAGTGTATACGTTTACCTCTCATTAGAGGTTGAGTTATGTCCATGTTCACTCTGATATATTCACCCCAAGCAACCTCCCCCTTCTCTATGTAAGCTTCTTCCACTGTACCAATGTTGTTTCCTATCATCCCTGCCACCTTTTCATTCATTGCATGTAAGGGTAGATCTAATAGCTGAATCCAAAAAGTTGCCTTGGTAATACTTATTGTATTGGACTGAACATCACCATCGAATTGTTTCAGTAGGACCAAACTTTGATCAAAGGACCAAGGTGCTTCACGTTGAATCCTCTCATTCTCAGCTTTATCTTTGAACTCAGCTAGCAGCAATCATGCCCCCAACTCCTTAAACCATACTTTTTTCATGAGTCTTCAAATCTTTTTCAATGTCTATTTGAATGCATCCCAATTGTAATGATTGTCTATAAGCAATGATACGAACAAACAACATTCTCCATGCACTTTTAAGTCCTCTAGCAGCATTTTATCCACTACCAGTTCGTTCTTCTCCTAATCTAGTAATGATAAGCGTTGACACAATTCTTCAATGTTTTCATCCATTGAGGATGGATATAAGGACCAAAAAAAATATAAAACCTGTACTTAGAGGAAAATGCTTTCTCCAATTACTAGTCCTTAAGATGAGTAGATACAGAACCTTTTGTTCCATCTTTTCTTTGCAAATGGTTTGATTCTCTTATAATTGAGTCAAAACATCAATTAAGCAAAGTCACTTCCTCTTTTACTCCTTAGATTAAAACACAAAGTAGATACCAAGGTTATGAAAATTTCTTCAAAAAAGAAAAACCATATTTGCAATAGCGCTTATTGATATACAAACTACATTATTGATGTGAATGTAACAACATAGCCCAATATTGCTAGCGAGGGAGGGAGGGAATAAGGATAATGTTTACTGGGCCAAATTAGGTTTAATGGGTCACGTTTGATTAGTCACGGATTATGAATTTATTATTGGACCTGCTAGGAGGTGAGAATGCCCTAGTGGAACTCATTTGTCCACTCTGGAGTGTGTAAAATAGAGTGAAAACTCCTGGGTCGATGAAGTATAGTCGACAGGTCTCGAATAGATCCTTGTGGAAAGGATGTCGGAGCGGGGTTGCACCTAAAACTAGTAGGTGCCATACGGTGAAGGTGAAATAAGCAAACTACTGTATTAAGTATTTTGAAGTGTAAGATGTAGTCACCTCAGTTAAGTGAACTGTTGGATGATGCGGTAACTAGCGGGGAGCACACGATGCATAGGAGAGCCGTGAGGTATCCAACCATAAGTTATAAGAATGATTAAGGCATTGAGCTCTATGATATGATATGATATGAAAAGATACGACATGATATGTGAACGATCAAGAACTTGAGCTCATATGATATGTTATCTGTTTAAGAACCAAGAATGAAAATATGAAAAGAAATTTTCTGTAAAAGGTTAAAAGGTTTCTTTTACATGTTATTTTTGAAAAACTCGATGTTGTATAAGTCAAGTTTTATTTCAAAGTACATGCCCATGCATTCATTATGGTTTGCTCTTATATGCTTATATTATCTATTGTATGTTGCTTGTTTACTTAATGAGATTTTTCGAAATCTCACTGCGGTAGCTTTTACTACCATTCCCCACCCAAAATGATAAAAGTTGTTACAGGACTACAAGAGAACAACCATAGGGAAACAAAAGAGGCCAGCTCCCGGATAGTCAAGGAGACCCTGAATAGCCATGAAGGCTCATTGGAGCCATCCTTAGTAGATAGACTGGAAGCTGCCAACCAATTCATCATTGAAGTGTTGTAGCTCTTCGAGGAGCTGAGGGGGATTCTGAACAAAGACAAGGCTGAATAGGGATGGCCTTGAAAAATTTATTTTGGAAAAAGGACCATGGAAGTAGTGGTAGAAAAATAAATTACTCAAATTTTTGTGAAATCAACTTTTGATGATCCACTGTTTTGGGAAACTTTTGAAAACGATGTTTATTTTGGAAGTACTATGATGAAGTTTAAAACTTTTGGGATGCTTACACTTCAGTACCATATTATTATATTACCACCAGTCTTATGTAGTTGAGAAAATGTTTTCACTACAATTTATTGCATACTGCTAGATCATTAGGTGTGTTACATCCTAACTGTCATGTATGGGATATGTAGCATTGAGTTACATCTCCCGACATTTCAGTCACAATCCAATCCCAAGCGGGAGCTGAGGACGTCGCAGAGGTAAGTAGCTTGATCATAAATTAGGATTAGCATACGTTGACTTGTTATATATATTATTATTAAAACTAGTCCTTTAGAAGCCAGTATTTACTTACCACGCATGTTATGATATTTACAAGTACGTCATTCATCATGTTTCATTCTGCATATTATAGTTACATATGTATTATATATCTCATGCATCTCACGTTATATAAGACACGTAAACGTTCATAAGATAAAATGTAAGATAAATATTAGATAAATCAGATGGATATTTAGAAGCAGGTACCAATGCAGTCAGGGTGGATGTGCAAGCCACAGACTTAAGCATGGTCCACCATAGTATTATATCAGATTAGATCAGATCAACGGTTCACCTTGTGGCCATAGTATGTGGGATAGGTGCACAACCTTCCACACAGGGTTAACTGTGTTGGCCAATCAGAACGGTCAAATAATTCAGATAAGCCAGACAAGTTAGTTAATTCAAATAAGACATGCTTGCCATAGCATAGGTATGAATAGTCATGATTTTAAATTCTCAGCATGAAATATTTTATGTTTACATTATGATGGGTTTCTTACTAAGCCATTGACTCATCTTAGTTTATTTTTATGTTTTTAAACCACCATATTTCAGAATATTTATAAAGGTTGGCTGCAAGACGAGATTTAGTCTATGGAGTCGTGATAGTGGCCTAGATCATGTACAGAGATTTTAAGTTGTAATTTTATGACAAAGATTTTGAAAAATTTTAATGAATGCTTCCACGCACTTTCATTTATGATTTTAGTATTTTAAAACAAAATGACTCTATTTATTATAAGGAATCTTTATACTTGGCACTTCCTTTAGAAATATATATATATATATATATATTTATTTTTAAGTCAAGTTCAGTAGTAGCACTCCTGCTCCCATGATTTTCTATGTATTTCATAACCGTGAGGAGCGGGGTGTTACAGAAGGTGAAGCCGAGAGGGAGGAAGGGTTCATCGTGCGCGAGGTGTGACGACGTGCTCGTGGTGCTGTCGATGACGACAACACTGGCTTGCAGGGAGGCTTATTGGGGGCGATGGCGTGGGGAAGGGGGGAGAGAGGAAGAGAGGAAGAGAGGAAAGGATAATTAGGCATTTTGGGCAAGTGATCCTAACCCTACATCTTTGGGTTTCTAACTTAAATCCAATGGTGGAAATAAACTTAAGGGAAGTAAAGAGGACTAATAGAAAATAAAGAGTAGAAAGTAAATAGAAGGGAAATACACTTTTATTCTTGATCCAAATAAATAATTTTCTTCATCATAAAAATAAAATAATGAGTTTTAATAAATATCTTTTTGGAGAAATACAATCATCTAAATAAGTAGGGTTTTAATATAAACAAAATGATGAATATTGAATAATATTCCAAAATAAATAAAATCATTTGAATAAAATGAACTACTAAAAATATATTTTATTTTCGGGGCTCCAAAATTTAAGAGGCTTACTTAAAAAAATTAGGTTTGGTTCAATAACACTAAAAATACCCAATTTAAAATAATTTTGGACTTTTAAAATATTTGAAAAATTTTAAAATACTTAGTTCAATTTAATAATCATCCACTATATTTAAGATAAATATTTGAGTTTTAAAATGGTTAGGCAAGACTCGTGACTAATCCGAGAGAAAAAGAAGTGGTTGGTCACACCACTGATGAAGGATGAGGAAGGACTAGAAGGTGACGACCCACGATGATATTTCCAAAGGTCCAGGTCCATAAAAGAAGAGACCCACGAGAAAGGAAGAAAGCCGGATGATAAGAGCCCAATAAGGGTAGATTCATGATGAGACTCAGCATGACTGTTCAGGGGTAGAGTTGAGAATTAGGTAAATCTGGAATATTCACTAAGAACTGAATAATTAGCAATGGAGAGGAGAGGGAAAATGGAGGTCTTTCATCATCAAATATGGTCTTCAAATAACAAGAGATCTCTTGTTATCACATTGGGTAACTTTATGTATAACTGACTTATGGAAAAATTGAAACTTATTGCGGATGATGATACTTTTTATAGTAAGATCTCCGGTTAGGAAATCACTATAGCTAAGCTGGATTCATAGGAAAGAATCGTTGCTTTGACAACCTCCTTTTGCAGATGACAACCTCCTTTTTTGCAAAGCAAACTCAATTGAATGGAGTAGATTATTTTTCTTGCTGGAGAACTATGAGAATGCTTCAGGGCAAAGGCTAAACAAGGAGAAAACCTCAATCTACTTTAGCAAAAACACAAGGGAGGAGACCGGAGACATCATGACTAGCATTGCACGGATCAGGGGTACCAACTCCCATGAAAAGTATCTAGGTCTACCAACTTTCTTGGTAAATCTTGAATTCAATCTTTCAAACACATCCTGGATAGGGTGCAGACCAAGCTTACCAACTAGAAGACCAAGTTCCTCTCCCAAGTAGGTAAGGAAATCCTGATCACAAGAACATAAAATTCAATGGGTTCATTGGGACCAAATGAAAAGAGCTAAGTACAATGGGGGTCTTGGGCTAAGAGACTTTGCTAACTTCATCTTAGCTCTCCTAGCTAAGCAAGGTTGGAGAATTGTATCTAAACTAGTATCACTTGCAGCTCAGATTTAGAAGGAGAAGTACTTCCCTAACAGACCTTATGTGTCAGCTAAACTAGGTCAAAACACATCTTACCTATGGCAGAGTTTTCTAGCTGCTCGATCCCTACTTAATGAAGGCCTAATATGGAGGATATGAGATGGTGAATCAACTGAGATATGGAATGATAGATGACTCCCTAGACAGTCAACCTTCAAGCCTCAAAGTTCCATTAGATTCTTGCAAGATGACACCAAAATCTCTTTTCTCATTGATAAAACAGCAAACCAATGGAAAGTTGACATGATTAATGCTATCTTTTCAAAGGAGGAAGCTAAACTCATTAGGGAAATCCCCCTAAGCCCCTATCCCAAGCCCGACAAACTAATTTGGAGGAGCACAAACTCAGGTGAATTCAGTGTAAAGAGTGCATATCATTTGCTCGCTGAGCTGGACAACCAACAGTTGGGTCAATCTTCTAACCCAAGCAGCTCTAAGGACCCTTGGACCAAGCTCTAGAACTTGAACATTCCCAATGCAGTAAAGATCTTTCTCTGGAGAGCATGCCTCAATGCTTTACCTACTCAAGCCAATTTGCTCAAGAGAAAGGTTCTGGAGGACCTAGCATGCCCAATCTGCAAGCAACAATCAGAAATAGTGGAGCACATCCTATGGGACTGCCCCTTAGCCAGAGATGTGTGGGGCCAAAGCATAAGAAAGCTACAGAAGGCTTTATGGAGACCCTGGAGCATGAGGAACTAATGTCATTCACCATTACCTCGTGGCTTATATGGAAGAGAAGGAATGACATGGTGTTCAAGGAGCTATTCCTACACCCTTCCACTGTTGCTCAACAATCAGTTCACCTGATGGAAGAATTGCAACAAATCTCTCAACAGCAAAGGACCTCTACAACCATCAAGCAGCAACATACAAAGTGGGAAGCTCCACCTCAAGGAAGACGCAAGTTGAATTGGGATGCGGCTCTTGACAAAACCTCTTGCAAGGTGGGTGTGGGTTGCTGTAATAAGGGATAGTGAGGGACAGGTTCTTGCAACCATGAGGATGCAACATAACTTGTTTCCTGACCCTTTACTGGTTGAAGCTTTCGCTGCACTACAAGCATCCCTTTTTTGCAAAGTCTATTGGCTATCACAATGTTATCATGGAGGGAGACATCGCAGGTTGTCACTGGGTTGAACTCAACATCGGACATACACACCTATGCAGGCCAGTTGATAGCAAATACAAGAACTACCCTTAACTCTTTTGCATTTTGGTCAGCAAGGCACACTGTAAGAGCAAACAATTATGTTGCTCATGCCTTAAGTATGGATGCTCTTAGCATCAATGGTTATACCACTTCTCTTGACTTCGTTCCACATTGTATTCAAGCTTTGGTTTAAAGGATCTATCAATACACGACATCCTTTTATCAAAAGAATCACTGCGTTTGGGAAGATAAGAGAGCGGTTAAGCCTCATTCTTGATGTATAAGCAGTAAAAAATTTATTCCTAAGTTAGGTAACATTTGCTGCATTTTTTTACTCTTGGTTTGACTATACTCGGAATTAATCAATTGTTGATTATTTTTCCCTTGTATCTTCATTTTTCCATATATCCAAAATAATTCTTTCTTTATTAAGAAACTGTGACATTTAATGCTGCTTATTTCTTGTCATACCTTGATATTAATGGTCATTAACCTAAAATTTTTCATTGACACCTCCGGATAAAGGTTGATGAACACTCTGCTGTAAACCTTTTAAATGGTAAAACCCTATAGACAAGCCATATGCAAAACAGAAGAAAATTGGAAATGAGGAAGAGCAAATGGGAAGACTTTCATTAGTTGCCTATCCAAAAATTCAATAACTTCTATCCACATCTATATAAAATATATCAACACATGCTCACAGGGGTTGGATGCAACTCCCCTTTGGAAAAATTTTCTAAAGGATTTCTCGTTCACAGTTGGCTACAGAGGTAAAGAATATCCCCCCGGAATCCTGATTATGCCTTCCATTCATTTCTCCACTTGTTACACTATGTTACAATTATCCTCAGCACTTCACTAAGCTCGCATATCCATTTTCGTCCAGGCTAGAAACCCCATCAATAGAATCAATTAACGCTAATTTAACAATACTTGTAAGATAAGATGCCAAAAATGTCGACGATATCTTGCTTCGATTGTTTTCAATGACTTGTAATTCTAATCTGATGTTATACTTCTACAACTCCTGTAAAAAAGAACATATGCCGCAGAAGACTTTATCTTCTCCTGGGTTATGGGGTAAACATGACTATCATCAAATTTGTACCACTGGTCACCCCCAATGCTACACAACATAAGAAAACAATTAGAATAGCACAATGAAGCTTAACCATGGATGAAGTATTCTACAAGATATATGAAAGAGAAACTACCTGGCCAATTTAATTTAACAAAGATTATTGCTTTGTTTACAGGTCGGCAGTCTTAGGCCAGCAAGTCCAACTACTGGCTAACAACACAAAAACAAAATAGAAAAAAAAAAGAAAAAAAGAAAAAAAAGAGAAGTCTACAGGCATGGGAAATGGCTAAGGTAAGCCCCAGAATGGCCTTTGGCCTCTGTAGTATCTGCCTGTCGAGTACACTACCGGAGGCAGGAGTATAACAAAAAAAAAAACTCAAATAAATAAATAAACTAATTATAAGTTATTCGAGCATCTAGTTAAAGCTTGGTTCTCATCCTCCTCCTCAGTGATTATGAGTTTGTGAGGTTTGAAAAGACCTAGGCCTCTTGCTCCAATGCCAACCAGATAAAATAATACATTTTTCAAACGAAACCACCAAAAAGAAAAAAGAAAGAGCCACCCCGGTGGCGCATCCTCCCTCCCAGAATCCCAGAATGAGTTTTAACACACTGAAAGACATTATATCAAAGTATATGCGTTTAAGGGCATCCTCAACATTCTTGGTAATTAATCTACAAAGTCACACGTAGTGCAGAACAGACATGGTGAAAATAGACTCAGATGATATGAAGGATTCTAAATATCACACGAAATTGGGGAAATGTTCTCTCATTTGAGTTATTGAATGTGTGTGACAGTAATTTCCTGTATCTCACGTACCAGCAATCTTAAAAACATAAACCAAGGTCCCATATATATATGGAACTGCCAGTAATGTTAGTGGATATAGGATGTTAAACATTTCCTTCCACAATTCAAGATATCTTTAAATATATGGCAAGTTCATCACCAACAGAAGGTGAAAACAAGACAAGAAGAAACACCACTTACATGGACAAATGCCGTGTAATGACCACCTCCCATGCTTCCGAAGTGATTACTAACTGCATAAAGCATGTAACGATTGCATGACTGGCCATACATCGGCACAATATAAGGTGACAGATCAAAATTATCGACAGGAAAGTCAACATATGTCTCCAGCTTGTTCTTCAAGAACCGACTACATGAGAACCTCTTTAAGTGAATGACCAAAATATCTGGCAGTCTCCAAAGATCTAACTTTTTAATGGCTTGACAATGCTTTTTGCAGCCAGGACAGTACCTAAAATTACATAAAAAAAAAACTTGACATAGAAATACTGCAATAACAAGCTACAGCTAACATAGGAAATATAAGAAATTCTAGAGTTTGTAGGGAACATCTACAATAGAGCACCTGCAAGGTATTTAGTTATCAAATTGTTTACTTATAAAAAAAAATGTATTTAGTCTTGTTTCATAAAAATTACAAAATAGCGCAAGTTATAACTAATGGACAAATATCTTGAGCACGTAAAGAACATTTGACGAGGCTATTGAGCTTGGTGGCACAACTTGCATTGCCATTGATATAAGAATATAAAGTGTTTCTCAAATGAACAAGGAAAAACTATTTATAATCTAATGTGTTCATTGCAAATAAAGGGGGCAAGTTTACAAATCAAAAAGTAAGGAGCCCAATGGTGAGTGTTTAAACAAAGTGGTGAAGAAATGCACATATTTTGACAGAGTGAGCAAGCACAGACAACTGGTAGAGTTTGAACAAATGGGCAAGCATAGACAATTGGTAAAGTTTGATTCATTAAATTAGGAAGACTCGTATATCCATTGTCAAAACAAAGCTCTTGATAATGATGATGTGGAGATCGCTAATTAAAAGTTACTAAATCCATATTTTTTTTACAGAACATGCCTGAATGCCACGATGCTCTAACAGAAAATAACACAGTATACTGAAGAATGTTAGAAGATATTTCATAGCAACAAAGCAGAAACGATTTACCAACAATAATAGATCAACCTTCCAGTATGAGTCACACAAAAGTTTCAGGCCATATATAAAGTGAAAATGTTTTTGAAGGTCAAGTTAAAAATTATGATGTACACTGACCACATGTCTTCTGGTCCAAGAGGTTCCTCCTGTAAGAATGCTTCTAGGCTCCTGTACAGAGAAACAGACTCTTGAGGTCTCTGTGCATAGATCCCAGACTTGAAAACCTCAGGTAATGAGCTAAAATGACGTGTCTCATAATGTTTGATCTGTGATTCTGGCCAGCATACGAGCACATGCAATCGACTGCACACTTGCATGACTGCTACTGGCTCGTTCATTACCAGCTTGGAGTGCTTGATAATTCCCTTTTCATCTGTTAAGTAAAATTGCAGTTCAGCATCAGAGGCTGAGACAAATCCATTGACTTTAAAGGGGTTCACACCTCCACCAATAAGACATTCTGCACCCTCTATTCCAGTAACTTCATCAGATACGGTGCCCTGAGAGATATCAAAATCTTCTGTGGCATCTTCAGCAAGTATTCGAAATGAATTAAGCAATTTTAGATACAGAGAGCAGATATCAGACAAACCCAAAGATCCACAAAGTCTGGCCACAAGAGGAACTCCAAATGCCTTCCAACTTGAAGTCAGTTTCCCATGGAAGTACTGTCTGACAGTGTAGCATTGAACAGAAAACCAGAATTAAGAGGGAA
This sequence comes from Juglans regia, assembly GCF_001411555.2. Classification (NCBI taxonomy): domain Eukaryota; kingdom Viridiplantae; phylum Streptophyta; class Magnoliopsida; order Fagales; family Juglandaceae; genus Juglans; species Juglans regia. The sequence continues at coordinate 15,337,258 of NC_049905.1, read as the reverse complement.
CCATCAAATCAATATTTTCATCATATGATGACCTAAAAAAGAAGATCGAGGATGCTGGGATACATGTTTGTTTTCCCTTGAGTTTTCGACTTGGAATCCAAGAATCTTATGTCAAGAGGACCAACGGCGACGAACGATTAGTATGAGAAGGAGCAAAAGAATGATGGATATCACACTTTAGCTAACTTTCATGACAAGCTGCCTCATAAGAAAAATTTGATGAATAGCCATGGTGTTGCTCTACTTCTGTTGACGAGCACTAGAACAGATCTGTGTATCTTTCTACTCCCACATGGAACTCTTCCAATATTCCATATAAAAGAAGGCACCTTACCTTAATTTTAAACTTAAAATGAAATTAACCAGCCATGAACACCATTTCAAGTACCAGTCAACACTGACCCACAGAGTTGGGGGTCACTATGTTTCCTGTTCAAGAATACAAGTCAATATTTGGACATTATGAAGAAGAGACAAAAACCACATTTTCTAGGGCCAAAGAAAGGTGAGGAAGACCAAGTCTTAACTTAGACCTAACAAAGAGTGGAAAGTTGACAAATATCATGGAGCTTGTTCAGCACCTTTTTTTTTTTTTTTTTACTTGCATCGGGTGTCCAGAAACAGCATCCCAACTAATCCCGGGGATGCACAGGCCCTCTAGCAAGGAGTTTCTTGCAAGTGCACACTGGGTAATTCAAGGAGAAACTCCCCTAGTCCAATGGTCCCTAGAGATTGTTTGCACCCAAGGGGATTTGAACCTTAGACCTAGGGGGAGCATACCCTCAACCCCAAGGCCTTTACCACTTGAGCTGTTCAGCACCTAAAATCTTACATTATTATGTAAAGCTTCCAATTCTAGGGACATGTATTATACAAGTAACCACCATGGAGGCGTGCTTAGGGGTGGGCACTGGGCAGCAAGTCACCAAGACCTGCCCAGCCCGCCCCATCCATCTGTCCCGCTAGGTGACAGATGGGCAAAGACCCCTCCCCAAGGACTAGGGCAAGTAGGGATTAGCAAATTTGTAACACATGCACACGAGTACCCCACCTAATATATAGACCTAAATCTAAACAAACCTAATCATTTTGTTTTGGGTAGTGCTAGTGTGCTGCCCAGCTTTGACTGCTGGGCGTATCCACTAGTATAAAGTTCACGTTTTATTTTTTTTTCTTTACAGTTTTTTAACATTTAAATATTTTTAAAAAATAAAAAAATACACCAATATACTAATAGTCACTTTTTTAATCAGTAAGTAAAAGAAAAAAAATAAATGCATGAGCGGTCAAAATGAGGGGGCAAAATGAGGTGGCATAGTAGCATTATTATTTTATTTTTATAACAAACCTAATCATTTTAACATATTTTTCTCTCTTTCGTCTCCTCTTCTTCGTCCTCCCACCGCCAATCAAGGTTTCTTTCTTCTTCATACTCTTCTTCTTCTTATTCTTCTTACGTTCTTCATCTCTTTCTCTTCTTTTTCTTCTTATTCATATTTTTCATCCTAAATTCTTCTCAAGGTTGTTTTGAGACCCGCGGCCACGGCCTCGAAGGGTCTGAGTGATTGTTTTGAGATCCACGGCTGCGGCCATGGGTCTCTGATTCGGTGGATTTGAGACCCACGACCATGACCGTGGGTTTTAGAACATGAAAGTGGTGGTTTTGAGACCCACAGTCGCAGTTGTGGGTCTCAAAGGTTTTTTTTTAGACCCACAGCCGCAACCATGGGTGTCATAAGTGGTGGTTTTGAGACCCACTGCGGCAGTTTTGGGTCTAGATGTGAAGAGACCGAGGGTCTCATATTGTATGATAGCTTGGTTGGTAGATTCGATTTGGCATGATTTTTGGTCAGACATGGTTAGATTTTGGATGATTTGGGATGGTTTGGTTTAAACGGACAGGAACCAGATGGTGGATTGAAAATTCGTCCGCCCGCCCAGCGGGGACGACTGAAGTGTGGGGGAGGTGGGGCCGGAGCCATATTGAGAATTTTCCACCCTGCCATGGCAGGTGTGGGGTGCAGGTAACACCACTAGCCATGCTCATCTGGTCCCAAATCCCGACTGATCCAATTGAACCAACACCATCAGTCAGTTTTCAACAGTCACTTGATGCAAGCTCTTTTTTTTTTTTTTTTTTTTTTTTGCTGGGCATTTTTGAGGAGGGCATTTAAGCCCAGTTGAGGGGGGGGATTCGAACCACCCAGCTGAAAGCCACATGCCAAGGACCCAGGTAGATGCTAGTTGACCTACAAGCGATTGGATTTATAGGTGTACTGATCATCTTCATGCAGGCCATCGTTTGTTAATGATAAGTAAATCTGATAATAGAGATTGAAATGAAGACATAAATATTTTTTTATTGGCACCAGGTGTTCAATCCCGACTAATCCCAGGGTGCATAGGGAAGTTCCCCCAGTCTAATGGCCCCTAGAAATTGTTTGCACCCAAAAGGATTCGAACCTTAGACTTGGAGGGAGCATACAACCAAGACCAATGTTTTTACCACTTGAGCCAACTCCTAGGGGTTAAGAAGATAGATATATTAGGAGTTAAAAAGATATATATATATATATATATATTTATACATATAATACATGCATAAGCGGCGTATAGCAACCCCATGCTTAAAAGACATCATTCAAGATCTAAGCCTTTAAGAAAGGACTTCTTTTGTCTGAAGTCTTTCTATCATGGCAAGAGGTCGTCAGAATCAAACCTATGTTCCTCATTAAAGAGGGGTCAGGTAGAGATAAAAAACTGACCTCCCTAAATTTTTCTCACAAAGGCCAAACCAAATGCCAGGGAAAATATATACAAAATAAAAATAAAATTACAGCTGATATGTTCCGAGGCTGAGAGAGAGAGAGAGAGAGAGAGAGTGAAGGACTACTCTCTGTGCTAGTTGAATATGACTCGGGGGGATAGGGTACTTTTTAAAATTAGTATAAGGTGTCAGGTCGAAATCTGGATTCAAGAGGCCCCTATTATGCGATTAAGAATGGAGAAATTACATAATCAAATGATATCAATAACAAGAAACAAATTGAACTTACTCCTCACGCTGATGCATGAAGATAACCAAAGGGGCTTGTCCAGTATCCTTTGCTAATTGATAGGCTACTAGTTGATCATCATCTCTTATTAAGGATAATGAATCAGCTGGCTCCTCAAGATTGCTACTAGTCGATCATCATCTCTTATTAAGGATAATGAATCAGCTGGCTCCTCAAGATTGCGTATAATTCAGTTGTTGTATATCTGCAAGGGAACCTTGGAGGTCAGATATCAAATTGAAAATATATAGACATCATCTGTAGCAGTAGAAAATCAAACATCAACCAAATGCAAGCTTTACTTTCAGAATATTAAGAGACTGCAATGTACCTCAGCCACCAATAAAGTCTCATCAGCCCTTAAAGAACATGCAGAGCCCAGAGCCTTGATAAGATCTTCACATTTTCCATACTTTGGCACAGTTAAAGTCATTGGATATGGCTTACTACCCCCATTGGTATTCACGACTGTTAAAGTCATTGTTCGCATTGTTGTTGAAGGTAGAGGTAGGGAAAGGTACATGAATGGGTCAAATGTCAGAGAGACTTTTTTGCAAACAGGGCAAACTAATGTTGATTTATATTGACCCTGCAACCAAAAAGAAAAAGAAAAATACGATGGCAATAAGGCCGATAGGGTTACCGTCTTTTATGCAGGAAATGAGGACAGACAAAAGATCTGTTCAAGCCTACATGAAGATCTGTTCCAACAAGAAATATTCCAAACAGAATCTAACCTGACGTTCTGACTGCTACAGAGAAAAACAAACAAATAACAAATCAGAACCAGTTTACACAATTAGTGACTTGACTATATAAGCAATCTATTTGGGTTGAGTCACTGGATAAGGGCTACCTAACCGTGGTCTGAAAAGATCAACTTAGCCTTTAGTTTCTGATTATTGTCACCAGATTTTTGTGATTGGATCAAAATCCATAATTTTTTTTTTTTATTGGCTTCTCTAAAGATGGTAACAAAGAATAAATGTGGCGTTTTCTGATCAAATGGCATTTTGATCAGGATCAAAATCCATAAAATGAAAAGGTCATAGAAATTGACAAGACAAACGTTTTGAGACATTCAGATTTGTCAAACAACTGTGGCAACAAAATTAATTTCAAGTCCCACAAAGAATTTCAAATTCTTTCTTTGATGTAAACTGTGGCACCTTTCCAAACTTACTCATGTCCCAGAAGGACCAGCAACATTATTATAATGCAACTCAAACCAACGGGAGAGGACGTTTCATCATTTCCTAACAATAAAAGTTTTAAACTTTAAAGAAGCTTACAGGAAAACAAAGAGTAGGGGAGACAAGGACAATAAATTTAAGGAATAAAAGAAAAAGGATGAGACACTTACTTGGCACACATCAACAATTATAGAGTCGTTACGAGCCAAATGATTCCACCAGTATTCATCAGCTACTTCTCCGTCTGGGCAACCATCGCCATCCTTGGCTTCAATATAGGGCTTGCATTTTACACGATTGAGATCTTCATGGAGCCCATCCAACAAAAAAGCAAGGAGCTCCTATGAACAAAACAAGAACCGTCATTTCTTTGAAAGAGAAATTAAAAATCACAACCCAGAAGATAAAAATGGAAAATCAACATCTACTTCTGACATATTAACTCACTAACTTGGGAATCATGTTGATTATAGCCACTGAATTGAGGAGCAAATCGAGCTAGCTTTGACTTGAACAATCTCGGAGCCACTGGAGCTGCTCCAGGAGCCCATAACTTCCATAACAGATCTCCAAATGCTAAAGCAATCTCACCCTAGTGAAGATTTGAATGCTTATTAAGGCACCAAAATATTTTACAGATATTCCAAGAAAAATGAGTAACTTCTCATAGAAATGTACTCGGAGAAAACTCATGTTAATATCAAAATAAGAATTTATGACCACAATAAAAGATAGCATACATCCATGCCCAGTGGGTTTTCGTGATTTATTTCTCTACCATAATCTCCAAGAAAATAATCAACAAGCTTTGGTGTGTGGGCCAAGCATTGGAGAGCGCTATTCATGAAACAAGTATTTCCAAGATTTTGCAATCCAGTCAATCCCAAAGAACCAGCTTCACCAGAATTTGTACGACCAAACGCAGAGTTCATATTGCCTAAACAAAGATTCAGTGAAGGACTAGCAGACGACTTTACCAGAGCAGAATACTGCATAATCTCATCTTTTTTCCCATCCTTGCACTTCACCGAATCGGACAATCCATAAACTTGCAACTCCAGCACAAACTGTGAAAAGCATAACACAACTGGTAAAACCTTAGAGGCCATACATCAATAAGCCATAAATCACGGAACAAAAGCTAAGAAGTGAGAAGATTAGTTGCTGTAATCAAATTTTCTCCCAAAGACCAAGACAAAGATAGCCCTAAATTACACCTCAAAAGAACCAACTGATTTAGTATTCTGAACTAACGATAGCCACTTCTACTGAACATCTGATCAGAAAATGACACATATAATAGAGAAAACCTATTAATTTTTTTTTTATAAGTAAACGATTGTATTAATAATAATAGACTAAGCCCAAGTACACAAGAAGGTATACAAGAGTTAGCGCCTATCTAGGAAGAAGAAAAAGAAACAAGTCATGAATGCCAACGCCATTAAAATCTACAGCTATGGCCCATAAAAATAATGTTCTAACAAAAAGTGATCTAAGTTCCTCTATAGAGTGTTCTTTGTCTTTAAATGTCCGATCATTTTGCTCCTTCCATATGCACCACAAGATGCAAATAGGCAACCTTTTCCATACAGCTGTGATTTGGGGGGCTCCTCTTAGATTTTTCTAGCTGGCCAAAAACTCAACCACTGTGGCAGACATGACCCAAGCTAGCTCTAACCTGCAGAACACATCATCCCATAGCTCTCAAGCGACCTCGCAATGCAGTAGGAGATGATCCACAATCTCACCACTTTTCTTACACATGCAGCACCAGTCTACTATGATCACCTCTCGTTTCTGTAAGTTGTCCATCGTCAAAATCTTACCCAAGGAAGCTGACAAAACAAAAAATGCCGCTTTAGGAGGCACCCTATTTCGCCAAGTCTTCTTCCATGGGAATTGGTGCAATTGTGTGAGAGACTTATAAAAAGAACGAACTGAAAACATGCCTTACCACACCTGTCAACTCCTTGAATGTTCGGTCTCATGGAGTATAAATGACAAAAAAAATCCCCAAAACTACCAATCTCCCAATCTTGGGCAGCCCTACTAAAGTTCACATTTCATTGGACTTGATCCCTAGATAGCACCATAACATTAGCCACTGAAGCTTCCTTTTCACAAGCAATCCTGAAAACTGAAGGGAATAAATCCTCAAGGGTGTTGTCCACACACCATAGGTCGCTCCAAAATTTAATCTTAGAACCATCTCCCAACATAAGTCTAGTGTGACGAGAAAAAACCCCCCACCCTCGTCTAATATGCTTCCAAATTCCTACTACATAAGCTCCACTCACCCCCCTCCCCCCCCAACACACCTCCATATTCAAGGTCTATCACCGACTTCCATAAAGTTTATGGTTCCATAGTGTATCTCCACAATCATTTCCCAAGTAAAGCCCTATTAAAGATCCTCATATTTCTAATTCCCAACCCATCAGAAAAAATTGGAGAGCATACCTTATCCCACTTGACCAGGTGGAATTTGAATTCATCCTCCATACCACTCCAAAGGAAATCACGATGCAATTTTTCAATCCGAGTCGCCACACTTATTGGAATGGGGAATAGAGATAGAAAGTATGTTGGTAAATTGGACAGAGTGCTTTCGATTAAGGTGATCTGACCACCTTTCGACAAATACAATCTCTTCCACCCAACTAATCTACATTCAATCTTCTCAATCACTGTATCCCAAATGTAAGACTGTGATGCTGCCCCCAACGGAAGACCAAGGTAATTCATGGGAAGAGACGAAACCTTACATCCACGAATGTTAGCTAACTGTCGGATATTGCAAACATTACCAACTGGCACCAGCTTTGATTTGTCGAGGTTCACTTTCAGACCAGACGTCGCTTCAAAACAAAGTAAGAGGGCCCTTAATGCCTGCATCTGGTTTTGTTTTGCCTCATAAAAAATCAATGTATCATATGCAAACAATAGGTGAGAAATGTTAAGAGTACCTCTATTGGGGTCACCAACCAAGAAACCAGTCACAAAACCACTGTTAACCAAAGCCGAGATCATTCTACTAAGCGCCTCCATAACTATGACAAATAAAAGTGGATACAAAGGGTCCCTTTGTCTTAGTCCTCTCCAATTTACATAAGATCCCTTTATTGCCGGATTTTCTTCAGCTATTGAGGCCTTCATTGGCAATGAGAACTAAATCCAAAACTTGCCTAGCCCTCACTGCTTAATCCCTCTAGGACTCATTGGAGCTTTTGGTTGTTCAGAAAACTTTGGTTGTACAGAGAGAAAATACTTTTGTACGGAGAGAAAATAACTATTAAGTTGAAATTTAGAGAAAACCTACTACTTAACATTGAAAACAACCAAGTTAATGTCAAAACACTCAGAAAACCCAAGAGAAACCGAGAACCTCCTCATTATCAATATGCAAAAACGTCTACACAAAGGAAAGTAGGTCAAATGCTATACACGGGAAAAACATTTAATTGATCCCTGATATTTAGCCTATATACATGGTAATATATTTATACAGCTAATATTAATAGAGAAGTCCTAAATTGTATAAACTCTTAAATTGTATACGTTAACATCTCCCCTCAAATTAATGCTGATAAGTCAACCAGCAACAATTTGCCAACCAAAAATTGATGCGTTGTCAAGTCATTGCTTTGGTGAAGGCATCGGCCACTTGAAGATCCGAAGAAATGTAAGGAAGAGATATCACCTGACTCTCCAAGGTATCTCAGATAGAATGACAATCAACCTCAATGTGCTTGATGCGTTCATGAAAAACGGGATTGGTGGCAATCTGAATAGCACTAGTGTTATCAGCATGAAGAGGGGGGGGGTAGAAGTAGTCTGAGGAAACTCAAGCTCCTCAAGAAGATCACGTAGCCATACAATCTCAGAACAAGCAGTAGACATGGCACAATACTCAGCCTTAATAAAGGATTTAGAAACATTATCTTGTTTCTTAGATCTCCAAGATATTAAGGCATCACTTAAAAACATACACCAACCCGTAGTAGACCGACGTGTATCCAGACACTCAGCCCAATCAGCATCACTATAGGCAACAAGTTGAAGAGATGAGCTTGTAGGAAAGAAACGCCCACAAGTAGGAAAACCTAAAAGATAGCTGATGATGCGTCGAACTGCAGCAAGATGGAGATGCCGAGGAGAGGACATAAACTTACTGACCTGATGAATAGCATAGGGATATTAGGGCGAGTTGTGGTCAAGTAGATGAGACTCCCAACCAGGCGCCGATAGAGAGTAGGATCATCCAGAAGGTCCCCTTCATCTTTCTTGTATTTCACATTTACCTCTATAGGAGTATCAACAGTAGAAGTGTCCTCCAAACCAGCCAAGGTAATAAGATCTTGAATATACTTATACTGGTTTAAGAAAATACCATTGGCCCGATGATGTACTTCCAGTCCTAAAAAGTATGTGAGCTGGCCAAGATCTTTCATATGGAAAGTTGCATGTAACAGTTGCTGAAGCTTAGTAATCAAACCACAGTTAGTGCCAGTAATGATAATATCATACACATAACCAAGAGGATTATACCCGATGCAGACTTGTGGAAGAAGAGAGAAGAATCATACTGATTTTGTGTAAAACTAAAGGTAAGAAGTGTACTGCGAAACTTCTCAAACCAAGCCCGGGGAGCTTGCTTGAGCCCATACATAGAACGCCTTAGCTTACAAACATTATGAGGAGAAGTAGTCATACCAAAGGGAAGCTTCATGTAGATCTCTTTTCGGAGATCACCATGAAGAAAGGCTTTCTTCACATCCATCTGATGCAGTTGCCATGACTGTGAAGCGGCAATAGCTAAGATGGTTCGAACTGTGGTCATTTTGGCAACATGAGCAAATGTCTTCTCATAATCAATCCCATATTCATGTTTGTTTCCCAGAGCTACTAGGCGAACTTTGTACCGATCCAAAGAACCATCAGAACGAAGCTTTACAAAGAAAACTCATTTACTCCCAATAGGCTTGACTGTAAGGGGGCAAGGAACAATATCCCAAGTGTGATTCTCTTCAAGTGCTTGAAGTTCTGTTTGCATTACATTTTATCAACATTTGTGTTCCATGGCCTGTTTGTAGCAAGAGAGAATGAAAATAGAGGATAAAGTAGCTACAAGAGAGACAGTGGAAGAGAAACCATACCAATCAGGGAGTCGAGAAGGGCAAGTAGACCGGTGAAGAGGAGCAAGAGCAGGGTCAGGTGCCACGTCAAAATCGTGAGGGGGCACAGAGGAAGTAGAACCAGACTCATGTCGACTACGTCTTCCATACACAAAACCAGGTTTGAACCTTTCCACAATTGTAGGAGAATCATAAAAGCTAGGCAGAAGAGATAAAGATGCTGATGGTAGATCAACAAGAGATGAAAAGAAATATTGATTTTCAAAGAAAACCACATTTCTAGAAACACGTATACGACGAGCATGAGGATCATAACAAACATAACCCTTTTGAGGTATAGCTTAACCAAGAAAAACACACTTAACAAATTGAGTAGTAAGTTTATGTTGTTCATGAGGAGGGAGGTGCACAAAACAAACACAACCAAATGCCTAAAGATCAGAATATGAAGAAGAATGACCAAACAATTTAAAGAAAGGAGAAACATGATGTAACATAGGAGAGGGTAAGTGATTGATCAAATGAACCGAAGTAGAAAGCACTTCACACCAAAAACGAGGAAGAACAGATGATTCAAGTAAAAAAGTGCTTACCACATAAAAAAGGTGACGATTTTTCCTCTCAGCAACACCATTTTGCTGTGGTGTCGAAGGACAAGAAGACTGAGAGATGACCCCTTTACTTTGAAGAAAGTCCTAAAACTCATTAGACATATATTCTCTGCCAGAATTAGAGTGCAAGACCTTGATGCTGGCAGAGAATTGAGTCTCAAGAAGGCAAGAAAGCGCTTAAAGACTGAAAAAACTTTGGCCTTAGCCCGGAGGAAGTAAACCCAAGTGAAGCCACTAAAGTCATCAATGAAAGTAACAAAGAACTTGTAATGCGCATGAGAAACAACAGGTGCAATCCCCCAAACATCTCTATGAATAATATCGAAACATTGTGATACACGAGATGCATGATGAGGAAAAGGTATAACTTTACTTTTGCCAAATTTGCATGATTTACAATCAAAAGAAAGATCAAGAGAAGAACATGTTTTATTTCCCAATGATCCAGAATTAAAAAAAGTATAAAGTACATGAGAGTTTGGGTGACCTAGACGTCTATGCCACATCTTATTTCCAGGACCAACAACATTACATCTTTTTTTTTTATCAGTAAAATGTAATTTTCATTAATATGAATGAAGATAGACATAACCTATGTACACAGGAAGTATACAATAGAAAACACCTAAATACATTCTTAATAATCTAAGTTATGGCTAAGAACTCCTATACACTAATTCCATTAAGAACAATAGCTGAAAACCATAAAAGTAAAGTGTGCAGAAAAAAATTATGTAGCTCCTCCTTTGTTCGCTCCTAATCTTCAAAACATCGTGCATTCCTTTCCATCCAAATACACCACATTATGCATAACAGGATCATTTTCTAAGCTGCTACTACCTGAGAACAACCTTCTAGACCCTTCCAGCAAGCAAGTAGGTCAACCACCTTTGCCGGCATAACCCACGCAACATCAACTCTACTAAATATCCCATTCCACAACTCTCTCGTCACCTCACAATGCAATAAAAGATGGTCCACTGATTCACCATGGTTTTTGCACAAATAACACCAATCCATCACAATGAGACCCCTCTTCCTTAAATTATCCGTAGTTAGAATTTTTCCTAATGCAGCAGTCCACACAAAGAACGCTACTTTGGAAGGAACTCGCGACCTCCAAACACTTTTCCACGGGAAATGTACATTACCTTGTGACGTCAGAATTTTATAATAAGTTTTGACTGAGAACTTCTTATTGTCCTTACACCTCCATTGTAACCTGTCATCCTGTGCCGTTAAACTTTCTGAAGAGTATATCAAGCTAAAAAATTCAGAAACCATGTTCATCTCCCAATCATGATTGGCCCGAGTGAATAAGATATTCCACTGATACGAGTCTTGGGCAAACACAAATAAATCCGCTATTGAAGCCTCCCTATTAACCGCAATGTTATAGAGGGCTGGGAAGGCTCTCTCCAAAGTCTGCTCTCCACACCAGATATCCTGCCAAAACTTGATACGTGTGCCCTGTCCGACCACACATCTAGTGTTATTTTTAAAGCATTGCCATCCCCCCCTTATATATTTCCACAAACCCACACCATGCCCCCCCTCACTTCATTAGTGCTCCAACCCCCTCAAGCACCTTCATATCTCAAGTTTACAACTTCCTTCCACAAAGACTCCCCTTCTTCTTGATACCTCCATAGCCACTTCCCCAAGAGAGCTTTATTGAAAGTCCTTAAATTGTGCAATCCCAAACCACCACTCGAAATTGGGGAACAAACTTTATTCCAATGCACTAGGTGGAATTTAGTTTCTTCCCCTAGACCTCCCCACAAGAAAGCTCGGAATAACTTCTCGATACGATGCGCCACCCCTGCCGGCAGCGGGAATAAAGATAGAAAATAAGTTGGGAGATTAGATAAAGTACTAGTGATCAATGTAAGTCGCCCTCCCTTTGATAGATACAATCGTTTCCACCTAGCCAACCGTTTCTCCACTCTTTCAATAATACCTTCCCAAATACCTCTAGCTTTGAAAGTGGCCCCCAAAGGAAGGCCCAAATATTTCATAGGCAAAGAACCCACTTCACACCCCAACGTTTTTGCTAGTATATTGATATGAGGCACCACTCCCACCGCCACCATCTCAGATTTGCCCAAGTTAACCTTGAGACCCGTCACAGCCTCAAAACACAACAAAAGTGCTCTTATGGCTTGGATTTGACCCAACTCCGCTTCACAAAAGAACAGTGTATCATCTGCAAATAAAAGATATGAGATCATAACAGAGCCATAAGTACTATTGCCTGCCAAAAAGCCCACCATAAAACCTCCATCTACAACTGCCTTCACCATCCGACCTAGTGCCTCCATAACAATTACGAATAGAAATGAAGACAACGGGTCCCCTTGTCTCAATCCGTGCGAGCTATTGAAAAAACCCACCGGAGTACCATTAACTAGCGCTGAAAATCGCACAGTAGTTATGCAAAATTGAATCCATGAAATCCACTTGTTCCCAAAACCACATCTCCCAAGTAAGTAAAGGAGAAAATCCCAATTGACATGATCATAGGCTTTCTCCATATCAAGCTTACAAAGTATGCCTGATTTACCCTCATTTAACCTCTGATCCAAACACTCATTAGCAATAAGAACTGAGTCAAGTATCTGCCTCCCCCGAACGAATGCATTTTGAGGTTTCGAAATGATTTGCTCCATTACCACACTTAATCGATTAGCCAGAATCTTCGAGATGATTTTGTACACCCCACTCACTAGGCTAATGGGACGAAAGTCATCAATTTCCACCACTCCCTGTTTTTTCGGAACAAGGGCTATGAACGTCGCGTTTAAGCACTTTTCAAACTTTTGGAAAACATGGAATTCAACAAAGACCCGCATAACATCGCCTTTCACAATTTCCCAACAATGCTGGAAAAACCCCATCGAAAACCCATCCGGCCCCAGAGCTTTGTCTTTGGCCATATTTCTAATGACCTTATGCACCTCATCTTCTTCAAAAGGTCTTTCCAACCAACTCACACTCTGCATATCAATGGACTCAAAAGGCAGACCGTCGAGCTTTGGCCTCCAACAAGACGGCTCCGTTAGCAAATTCTCATAGTAGTTCACAATGTGATTCTCTAGATCAAGGGGAGATGAAAGTACTTGATAACCTGCTGTAAGAGTCTCAATAATGTTGTTGCGCCTATGAGAATTGGCCACCCTATGGAAAAACTTCATACATTTATCCCCTTCTTTTAACCAAAGGGCCCTGGATTTTTGACGCCATGATGTTTCCTCCATCAACAAGACCCTCTCCAATTCAGTCACCACCACACTCTTCCTCAACAAAGCCTCTGCAGAGGCATTTCCCAACAACAACTGTTCCTCCAATTCTTGAAGTTCCTCCAAAAGGATTGTCTTCTGATTGTCAATATTGCCAAAAACTTCCATGTTCCACCTCCTTAAGTCTTGCTTCAAGGCCTTTAGCTTACCTGCAAGAATGAAACTAGGGGTACCTGAGAACTGATAAGAAGACCACCAGTTACGAACTTTCTCAGCAAAACCGTCCACTGCTAACCACATATTTTCGAACTTGAAATACTGGCGACCTCTATTAATGCCTCTACAATCTAACATAATAGGAAAATGATCCAAACAACACCGGGCCAACCTCTTTTGATACAACTCCGAATAATGAGCTTCCCAAGAAGGAGAGACAAGAAACCTATCCAATCTCGACCAACCCCTACTGTTGGACCATGTGTACTCACCCCCAGCAAGTGGGAGATCCATTAGATCCAAATCAAACATGAACTCGGAAAACTCCTCCATGGCTATAGTGTGACGAGTATTCCCTGATCGCTCGCTTGGAAAACGTGTGATATTGAAATCCCCGCCCATACACTACGGCACATCCCATAGATAATAAACCCCCGCCAACTCCTCCCACATCCTTCTCCTTTCTCTATCTAAATTTGGCCCATATATGCCTGCATATGCCCATTCCCACCCGTCTACTACACTTTTAAATAAACAAGCTACTGAAAAAGTCCCAACGCACTCTTCTACCTCCTCCACAACTCTTTTATCCCACATCAAAAGCACCCCACCCGATGCTCCATCCGACGCCAAGTATGACCAGCCCACATAAGAACAACCCCATAAACTACGGATAAGTCTTCGATCAATGATCCTTAACTTTGTTTCTTGAAGACACACCATATCCACCTTCCACATTCGCAACAAAGATTTTATGCGAAGGTGCTTGTTGCGATCATTAAACCCCCGCACATTCCATGAGAGGATCTTAGGTTTCATAAACAATGGTTATCCCCCTCCCTTTCGTTCTATCCCTACTGCCACTTCCCTCCTTCGCATCATAATTTATAGAACATTGTAGTCTTTTAAGTTCCCTATCTCTCTTTACCGCCGACTTCAATCTACTCTCTTCAATGGCAATAATAAGAGCTCTAAACTGCTCTTCAAAACCTGTACAGGACACCCCAGCCCAAACTTGCAACTCCTCCACTTTCTTGAAAGCCTAGTCTGGAATTTCAGAGTTGTGACTAGGATGGAGCACTCGTAAAGGTTCAACATCTCTTCTATCTATGCATCCCTCTTCGCATATGACCAACTGCATATCATCATCTTCTGACTCCTTCGTTGATGATCTTACTTCTCCTTCCTTCCGGCAGGGTGGGTCAATACTATTTGGGCCCACTACTTCACCAGCCACCACTTGTAACGAACCTAAAGGGTCGCTGGGAAGGTTCTGAGCCACCACTACTTCTCCTTCGTCGCTGGGAAGGTCCTGTAACAACACACTCGTAGAAACGGCACCAGTGACAGTAATCTCCTCAATCGCACAAACTTCCAGCCCCATTGGTGTGTAACAAGAGTCGCCAGCCTCCATCGCACCTCTTTGTGCTAGATCCGAAATGAAAGTAAAGGAAAACTAGGAATAATAGTGGAAGAAGAAACGTGAAGAGGAAAGAGTCGTCCCACTATAGGCCCCTTCGCGGTCTTCTTCCCTGACACTTGATCCTGCACAACACAACCAGAATGGAAGAAATGGACATTACAATTATTCTCAACCAATTGACCAACATAAATAAGATTTGTGGAGAGGTCAGAGACACAAAAACATCAGTTAAGAAAGATGAAAAATCACCAACAACACTGATAGGCAGATAACTACCATCAGCGGTGTTAATTTAAAGATTTCCATCATTATTTCTGACATTGGAAAGAGGAACAACAGTATTGGTCATATGGTCAGAGGCTCCAGAGTCAAAATACCATGGCTTAGAAAAAACTTTATGATTACCTAAGAGCCCAAAAGCAGAAAAAGCATAAATGATCATCTGTTATACCATTTCAGGAGTGAGTGTGTTCGGGTTTGCTAAGGCTGTAGGAGCAGGAATAGGAACAACCAGCGAGGCAGCAGGCAATGCAATAGAACTAGAGGCACCGGTGGAGGCATGATAAGCAGTACCCTGCTTCCTTTCAGGTCGAATGGGACAAGCAGAGATGATATGACCCTATTTCTTGCCGTAGTTACAGAACTTCTTGGGGTAATCCCAAGCAATGTGACCAAAAGCTTTACAACTAAAACACTGGACATCACGCATGTCTCTACCCTTATTCCTCCCCTTTGCTGCATAAGCCACAGAAGCAGGTGCACTAACATTAGCCCGATGTTCCATGGCAGCCTGAGTTATGATACGCTGCTTCTCACGAAGAAGTTCACTCAAACAGGCATCCAGAGATGGTACAAGATGACGATTCATCAGATTAGAACGTGCAGTTTCAAAATCAGAACGGAGCTTCATCAAGAATTGATCTCTCTTGCTTGTTTCATGCACTGCTTGAACAGCAGAGAGAGCTGCAGTGGGAATATTAGCATAAACAATATCTGAATAATCAGCCAAAAGATTTTGAAAATCAAAAAAATATTCCTCAATGAAGAGACTTCCCTGTGTGAAATTAGTCATCTCATACTCCAATTGAAAACGCTGAGCCGTGCTATCTTGATTGTAAACTTTATTTAGATAATTCCACATGGCAGCGGCAGTTTTATAAGGCCTCAGATTAAGAACAAAGTGAGGCTCAACTGAGCTAAGGATCTAGGTCATAACCCGAGCATCTTGATTTCCCATTTAGACAAAGCCGTGACATCACTAGGTGTGGGATCCCTCCCATCAATATGACCCCACAATTCTTTCTCATTGACAAACAATTGAAACTGAAACTCCCAAGCAGAAAAATTTTTGCCAGTAAAACGAATATGAAATGAGTGTAATTTATCTGATCACATAATGTAACCTCGAATAAATTATCTCACCAGAAGTTTGCAGAAATATAATATGTGTCCAAACCAAAGCAAACAGATGGCGTAAGCAAAAACAGAGAGGACCGAAAAAAGCAAGTCCAAACTAGAAACAAATGTCTGTGCTGAGAGCCAAAACAGAGAGAACTTGCACAGACAGTGCCAAGAGCCAAAACCAAAAAAGAACAAGTCCAAACAGAGAGAACTCGCACATAGCGCCGAGAGCCAAACAAAAACAAACGTACCAAGTGCCGAAATCAAGTAGAGAAGCAAAACCCACCAACCGAAGTGCCAAAATCCACAAACTCGGCAACAGACGGCGCCGATAACCTCCAAGAAGCACTCAGACAGTGCTGAGAATCTCCAAGAAGCCCGAACTCCACTTAGAAGGCGCCAAAAGCCACAAGAAATCCAGAGGAAACTCATATAGCACCGATAATGCAAGAAAGGGAAAAAAAAAATTCGTGAAAAAAGGTAAACTATGAACCTGCTCTTGATACCATGTCAAAACACTCAGAAAACCCAAGAGAAACCGAGAGCCTCCTCATTATCAATATGCAAAAAGGTCTATACAAAGGAAAGTAGGTCAAATGCTATACACGGGATAAACATCTAACTGATCCCTGATATTTAGCCTATATACATGGTAATATATCTATACAGCTAAAATTAATAGAGAAATCCTAAATTGTATAAACTCTTAAATTGTATACGTTAACAGTTAAGCAAGTAGTAATTTTAATAAACATTTATTAAATGAGCAAAGGAGACCTACCCAAGCATATATTATGAGCTGACGTCCAGATTAGGGAAGTGACTAAAAAAACAGAAGCCTCTTGTCCATGAGAAATTCCAAACTCCAAAAATGCTAAGTTCAAGGACTGGTCGCTGCACCAAACCTCATGCCAAAATCTAATCTTGGTCCCATTGCCTCCTTAAATTTGATAAAGCTAGAGAATATCACACGCACTTTTCTTATTGGAAGAAAGCTATAATAGAAAAAGTGTATTTCCATGCCCCAACCCCTTAAAGACCCACTTACTTCAATAGAGAACTACCCTCTCCACATATTGTCATACTTGACTTCCACGGTCGAATGCCATAACACTCCCTCTTTGTAGCAAAGCATCACAGCCATCTTTTTAGTGGGGTGGTTAAATACCATCAAATTGCTAACTCCCAAACCCCCCTAGGGGAAACCAATGTACAAATCCTAGACCAAATGACTAGCCAAAGTACAAATCTCAATCCCTCTTGAGAAAACCGAAGTACCCATCATTAATTGTAGGCAAGGTGTGAATCAAGATGGATTTTTGGACCATGGGGGTCACAAGCTGAGTAGATTTTAGACCGAAGAATTTGCCCTGACCTTATAGTAGGTCTTGATTCTCAGAATTTCTTGAGGTACTTAGGAGTATAATTTGACAAAAAGATTAGCACCATCGTTTTAGTTGGGATTTTTAGGAATTTTTGGTTCAATAAAAATTTTTGTGATGACATGGCGACAAGTGGCCTAATTCGGACATGACATGTGGCAGCCCACTTTGCCACCTCATTCTTAGGAATCCACCACCCAAAACCATCTGGATATTGACTCTTGATGTCCCAAATTGAATCCAAAGGCTAACTCTTAATTTTTACACCGTGAGTTGCACTTGGCAAAAAGATCCTTCATAGGATAACTTTTTTCAGATTTTGTCTCCTATGCTTAGCCTTGTGTGTCCCCCTCTCCACCAATGAAATTCACTTTCTTTGGTCAGATATTTCAATCATGTTTGGACATGCACTCATGGGATTTTTGGAGCCCTTCATTGGTCATAGAAGATTAGGATTAATCAAGTGGAAGAAAGGCTTAAGAGCCTATGGCCGAGACCCTCCTTTCCAAGTAGTTTTTGTTCTTATTTTTCTGCATTGTGCCACCCCTCTGCACCAATGAAATTAGAAGCTTCTTGGTCAGTTTTTAATCATTGATGGTCAGTGCAATCATTAGGAAACCAGACCTTGTTAATGACTATTAGAAGCTGGAAACTTGAGAGAAAAGATATGGGACTAGACGCCTTATTGAGATCTTCAAGCAAGCAGTCTCTCTCTTCTTTCTTCTGCAGCATGACGCCCCTTTCCACCAATAGAATTCCTGCAGTGTGATTTATTGTTTTGTCCAGCTTTTAGTCTGTAAAATCATAAGATTTCAGGGTCACACATTGGGCATTAGGATAGGAAACTTGTGGGAAAAACATGACGGAAACTGTGCAACACCATTCAGTTTTTATCCATCATTATTTTGCTGCCATATGTCCTGGATGGACTGAACCTCTATGAACCCTCTAATATTAGCTCAATTATGAAGGATTTTGGTGGTTTTCTATTGGGCAATAAAAAGCTGAAAGAGGGAGGGTGATGGACGGTTTTTAGCTTGAGAGAAGTGTGGTTATTCTTCCATTCACTTGCCTTGAAACCGAGAATTCTATAAGAGTGGTTGTCCACTTTCTTATCTCCTTCTTCTTCTCTCCTCCAAACAACTATACTTAGATAGAAATATCAAACCAAGCCTCCTCACTTGTGCAAACTGAGAGAGAGAGAGAGAGAGCTTAGTGGTGAAGATCCTCTTGTTAAACCGAGTGCCTCAACCTTGTAAGTTTTCTCCTAACTTTCTCTTTTACTAAGGTTAGAAGGTTATATCAGTGTTGTATGAAAGCCTTCTTCAAAAGAAATGATAGCATGATTGGTGTTCATGTTTGGGTTGAGTTTTTGGTTGCTATTAAATGGTGTATTTATGAGTTCTATCATGTTAATGTTTGTGATCTCGTGTAAGGAGTTAGGGATGAAGGTTGGAATGTCATCTAAGCTATGAATGTTTCAGTTTAAGCTTGTTTTGCACATAGATATTTTGAGTGGATCCTCATAAGGAAAAGATGCTCGTGTATGCTATAATATTTGGAGATTTGAGTTTGTCCTATAAATGAAAAATGGATCCATGTCTAAGAAAAACCATCACAGGTATACGAATGTGAATCAAAAGGAGTAAGGTTGTCAAGCATGTTTTGGATTCCAAGCTTTAAGTGTGCATCCATGATTTCTTTACCAAGTATGCTTTGGTTTAAGCATTCATGAAGGATTAGTTTCATCTAAGTAACGGTTTTAAACTTGCTTGAGATTAGGATCTTAATAGTAAGGATGGTTATGTGTTGAGAGCACCATAAGCGAGTAACATCAATATGGCTAAGTTTTGGTTTAAGATCGGATTTGTTTTTTTTTTTTTACAAGTAGATGTAAAGTTTTATTGATATAAAAGGCATCACCAAAGTACACCGGTAGTATACAATGAATATGCCTAATTACATCTAAGCACTAGTGAGAGATACAAGCAAATCATGAAGATTGTCCGTATTACAAATAATGATTGAAGCCCAAGAGAGTAAAGTAGTGTAAAAAAATTGCTTCAGCTCATCCAAAGAAGGCTCCATGTCTTCAAAGCACCTATTGTTTCTCTCCAGCCACAAGCATCACATAATGCAATGAGGGATCATTCTCCACACAGCAGCGATGTGGGTATTTCCCCTAATTCCTGTCCAGCACCTCAAAAAATCATTAACTCTTCCAGGCATAACCCATGCCACCCCAGTTCGATTCATTTCATAAACACCGGGCCACCTCATAGTGCAACAAAAGATGATCAACTGATTCTCCATCTCTCTTGCACATGAAGCACCAATCTAAAATGATGAGACCACGTTTTCTCAGATTATCTAAGGTGACAATCAGCCCAAGAGATGCTCCATACAAAGAAAGCAATCTTAGGAGGTACCTTGCACTTCCAAATAGTGTTCCAAGGAAAGCCATGATTGTTAGAAAATCCCAAGAGAGCCTTATAGAAGAAGTGCACCGAGAATTTCTTATTTCACTTGGATTCCAAATCATCCCATCCCCCATCGCATTGCCAATCAACATTACATACAACGAGTCAAAGAAATCAGCAAACATATCCTCCATCTTGAGCCACTCTCAAAAAACTTACATTCCAATGGAGAACACCATTAGATAATACCAATAAATCAGCCACAACAGCCTCTTTGTCACAAGAAATTTGGTAGAGCATAGGAAACACCTACTTTAGAGCCCTTTCACCGGATGTCATGCCAAAAATAAACGCTATTTCTTCCACTTGTGAATCTGAAAAACTAGGAGAATCTTCCCCATCTAGCTCTTATGTTTTTCCACAATCCCACACCGTTTGTCCCCCTAACTTCATTAGAACACCAAGACTTCTCTCCACAAGCCCTCCTCCCCTTCCCTATGATATCTCCATACCCATTTCTCCAAAAGTGCTTTGTTGAAAACCCTTACATTACGCACCCCCAACCCACCACATGGATCGGTGAGCAAATTTTATCCCAACTAGCAAGATGGAACTTAGTTTCCTCCCCAATGTCTCCCCAAAGAAAGTTAAGAAAAGTTCTCTCAATACAAGGGCCACACTTGTAGGTAGCGGAAATAGGGATAGAAAATAAGTAGGAAGGTTAGATAAAGTGCTCTTAATAAGAGTTAATTTGCTACCCTTGGACAAATATATCTATTTCCACTCAGCCAATCTTCTTTTGATTTTTTGTAACACACCATCCCAAATAGATTTTGTCTTGAAAGCAACCCCCAACAGAAGACCAACGTATTTTAAGGGCAACGAAGCAACCTTACAACCCAAGATATTAGTCAAGCCCTGAATATTGCTCACACCATCCACTAAAACCATTTCAGACTTCGAGAGATTTACCTTCAGGCCTGAAACCGCTTCAAAGCAAGAAATCCCCACACACTCCTGAATATCCTTCACTTTCTAAGTCACCCAATCCGATGGTGAGCCTCCTGTTGTAGTAAGTAAGGGAGACAAGGTGCATAACGGCTTTGGGTCCACCTCGGCCCCCTTATACACCAACTAAAGTGTATAATTCATGTCCTCTAATTCAAATAAGAAATCAAGAAGCATTGACTTCTCCTCACTGATCCCCATGCCACTCTCTACTCCCGCTACTATCCCTTGGATTGATTGAAGCTGCCTAGAGGCCCTCGTCAGAGACAAGACCACCTGACCCTCTTCCCTGCTACCCATCAGCCTTGTATGTGTGTGTTGTGCCAAAGATCCCAAGTCTACTAGTGAGAAAATGTTGAGATCCATTTTTGGATTGCTTGTCGGCAACTCCACGATCATCCTTTGACCACCGTTGATGATTCCTCGGTCACTCGCAATCCTGATGGGTTGATTGGCTCGTGAACCATGGTCCTCGTCACCTTCTCACGGGTCCTCTGACACCATCAATGAACTACTCGTCACCACCGTCACCTTCTCGCGAGTCCGATGGGTGACTTGTGGGTCTGATGGGTACCTCAGAACCTTCTCGGGCGAGGTTGACCAACTCCCACAGGTAGAAGGCCCAGCCTCCGCAGCTGGGTTCCAGCCCTAAACTTTTCTCTATTTTGTCCCACTTCCTAAAGCCCAACTGAACGGCCCATTTGATTTGGACCTAGCCCAGACTCTTTTAATTGCCCACCTATTACAAACTCCCTTAATTGCCCACGGACCTCACTTCCCAAACCCATTACATTGCCCGATCCACTCACCTCCCTTCACTGGTCCATTTGCTTAGAGCCTAGCCCAAACTCCTTTAATTGCCCACATGTTACAGACTCCCATAATTGCCCACAGACCTCACTTCCCAGGCCCATGACATTGCCCCGATCCACTCACCTCCCTTCCCAAGACCATCTTATTAGGCACGTTGTAGTCCTCCTCAACACACTATATTAGAGTGTAATGACCCAGTCCAATAATTTAAGGTCAATTTTATTGGGCCTAAATTAAATTTGATGAGCGATATTGGATTTAAGGCCCGTTATTATTTATGGACCAAGTGAGCCCTAATTAATTAGAAATTGACAAAATAAGTTTTTCTAAAAGTCCAAAGATAGCTCTTGAACGAGCTAGACTCATTTTAAAATTTAAGATCAACTATTGGAGTTTTTGTTCACTTTAAAATCATCACTTATTGACGTAATCTCAGTCAATACCAGTCCCAAGTCAAATGAACTACTGGATTAGTGCCACGACAGTTACTAACCAAGTCCAAATTGAACTCACCCTCCCTATCTTCTCGGTGACTAAGACCAATCTTCACTTACGGTGGTCACAAATACACTTCCAGTCCAACACTTCAACGCCACCCTCCTGTCTTTAAATTCCCTCACTTCTGCAATCTTGCTACAACAATACACTTCTCACAATTTTGATAACCAAACACCTTAACACCACCTCTATATATATATATATATATATATTTCTCAATCTCAGCAACACAACCCACTCTCACCGTAGCCTTCCCTTCCTCAAATTGAGATACTCACTCATCGGAATCAGCCATTAGACACCCAGATCCGCCACACATTCTCTCAAAGTTGTTGCCACCATCAATCAGTCCGACCACCTAGATTTGCCGTTGCAGGATTTTCCTCTCCTCTCGATAAGACCTTCCCTCTCTCTCGATTTCTCTCTCTCACCGAATAGCACCAGTTTTCAATTGCTTTAATTCCTCTGCCTGGACACGCAATCATAAACTCTGTACCTTTCAATTCTTTAACTTTCCTTATTCCACCTAAAGGTTTGTTTTCAAGTGTTAATTGCTTCTTTTAACTTTTAAGCCCCATTTGGGTTGAGAGATGATATGAGATAAGTTGAGATGATTTGTAAATATTAGTGAAATTTGTGAGTTAAAATTTGTGAATAGTAGTGAGATGATCTCAACTCATCTCTCAATCCAAACCGGCTCTTAGCCTTTTGGCTTATTACAATTATGACATCCTCTGACCGGGTCATAAAACATGATAAGATCAATTTTCAGCAAGCACATGTAGACTTAGATTTATTATGAATTTTCCCTTAAATTTGCTTTCATGCTTTCAGTTTCTTTTGTTAAGTGTGGGTAGACTAGTACTAGTATGGACTTTTATGCTCTTTCTTTTCTAATTCTAGTGGTAGACTTTTAAGTATTATTACATTATTGCCCTTAATTTTTTAACCATGGCAGATTGTAAATGGTCTGGTATATTTTATTACAAAGGGCTTACTTATGGACTTAGTATCCATTAAGCTCGAAAAAAAAAAACTGATTAATTATTAAAGTGATTTTCCTTAGTGGTAATAATTATTTTCCTTAGTAGGTATTAAATTAAATAAAACATTATGATACGCTCTTCTGAATTTAGTGACATATGATACTTCGTATAGGTAACAATTTACGAAGCGAGACTTTGGATTTAGCGATACGAGGTAGGTAGCAAGATCATAGCCTTACACGTATGTACAAAAAACCGGAGGTCTTTTATAAAAGTATTACGCATGTGCGCCATTCATTGGAAGCCCCTTTTTATGTACCCAACTCATGATTAATTTATAAATATCACGATTTTATGCATAAGTTTCGGTTAGTTGCAAGATATGCATCAAATATTTTATGAAAATCCATGATGTGAAGATTTATGCATTAAATTAGTTATGAAAATTCATGATTTTATGAAAAGAATTATGCATAAAAAGATTTATAAAAACTCATGATTTTATGTAACGAAGTATGTATCACGGCATTTTATGAAAGAATGCGATTTCATTTGAAATCTATGATATGACAAGTATGCAGGTATGATTATGATGAAGCATGAATAATAAGATAAGTAACGGCCTATGTTATGATATGAAGACGGTACCATATGTTATGGGCATATTACATTGCCAGGTTGTATCATGCTAGTAGTGCACTCAGTGTGCCTTCCTTATGTATGGATTCCACAACCCGCAACCACGGGCAAAATCGAAATCTATTTAGATTCGCTAATCCT
Organism: Juglans regia; assembly: GCF_001411555.2. Lineage (NCBI taxonomy): Eukaryota > Viridiplantae > Streptophyta > Magnoliopsida > Fagales > Juglandaceae > Juglans > Juglans regia. Next base: position 15,313,094 of record NC_049905.1, on the reverse strand, counting down.
AACTCACGAGGGTCAACAATGGGTACCGGCCTATGATAAGTGAGAAATAAGTTCATGCTCATGTTATTTACGTATGTATTTATGAGTATGCATATTTTCAAGAAAACCCTATGTTTATTATATTTATTGTATGACGTGTTATTTATTGAGTATTCAACTCATTTTTTGTATGTTTTTATGTTTTAACCACCCTAGTTGATGATTTTTATGAGGATGGGTCTGCAGGACAGAACTTGGCCCAGGGAGGCGAGGCAGAGGCCTAGACAGTTTATGTTATGATTAGTTTTATGATTTTAGTTTAATAAGTTATTTTGATAAGCCCATGAGACTTTATTGATGTTAAATAAGTGCTTACGCAAACTCTCTTTTGGATTTTAAGTACTTAATAAAGATTGAATTTATTTATTTATGGGATCTTTCGTATCTGGCGCTTCGTTAGTAAGAAAAGTTTTTAAGTCAAGTTTAGTAGTACACCGGTACCTCGAAAATTTTTAAAAATGACTTTATTGGAAAGCAGGGTGTTACATAGAGCCTCAACCTTCTCTTGCATTGTCGACAACTGCATTTTCATGTCCAGCAAGGCTTCATGGGGAGAAATAGCCTTTGCTTTGGATCTTCCTTTGCTAGTACTCCCCTCCCGTCCGTCATAATTGATTGAACAAGTGAGACGCTTCAGCTCCTTTTTCCTTTGCTAGCATTTGTTTTTACGCATATGCTAGTAAATGTTCTCTTTCAATCCGAATATGAAGAGTATGAACCAAGAGAGTGAATATGCTTCTAAGACCTGTTTAAGGAAATAAGTTAAGTTATGTTTCAGCTATGATGGTTTCTTTATGCCCAACTAGATCTAAATGCATGTTGGTGATTCAAGGTTTCGGGTTTGGTCCATGTTTTTTATAAGGGTGAATATCAACATTTTGAGGTTAGAAATGAGATTAGCATAGAAGTTCCATGACGTTTGTTAAGTTTCATAAGTTTTGGGTTTATAAATATTGAAAGTTTAGGGGTCTTTTTTGTAATTTCCGATAGTTAAAGGGTCGGTTTGTAACTTATGATTTTGATGTTTCTTTATGTGACATTTGAAGTAATTCAAATAACAAGTATCGCTTTTTGCAGCACGGCGACTATAGTTTTAGGCAAAAAGTTTATAAGTTAGCATCTATCTTACTCTTAGATAATATATTTATGCTTACATGTAAATGCTTCATGTTCATTGCATATGTTCTATTATTTCAAGCTATCACTTGCTATGCTCATTGTATATGATCTGATTATTTCAATGCCATTTCACATGTAATGCTATGATTAGATGTCATCGTCACATGTCCATGCACTGTCATGCATAAAGAAAGAAAGAAAAGAAAAGAACATTATGAAGAGCAATCAATGACTATGAATACTCACGGTGAGCATAGCACTCTCACTAGTGGGTGTGCTAGAGTACTCACGGTGAAGGACATTTCCTGAAGCCTAATTGTCTCTTGAGACGAAGCCACATGCGGCATCAACCGTCATGTGGTGAAGATAACCAGTTGGGACACACGGTTTATAGGAGCCAGGAGGTACCACATGTATGATTAAGCAAAGATGCAAAATTGCTCAATGTATGTCATGATGTTACAAAACTCTATGAATGATGAAAATGAATCTAGATGGGAGAAAAATAAATTCTCATGAATGCAAGATCATGTCCGTGCATACATACTCATGTTTACCTTAATCATGTTTATGTTATCTCTGTATATGTTTGTGGCATAACTTACTAAGATTTTATGGTGGTAATCTCACTACCATTCCCAACCCAGAATGGTAGAAGTTGTAACAGGACAGGAAGGGCAAGCGCAAGCCCTTTTGGTCGAAGATAGTTGAGGATGAACTCACTTTTGAGTTTTGATAACAAAATAGAGCTGATCGTTTTCTACATAGAACTCGTTCTGCTATTGATAGCAGATGTTAGGGAAATGCTTGACAATGAATGAAATTGTAACTTTGAAATATGATGCATATGATGGTCTTTTGTGATTTTGGATGATGGGTTAAGTTTGAAACTCAAACGAATGTTATGAACGTATTTTGGAAGTTATGTCAAGTTTGGGATAAATAGTTTTCTTTTGGTAACATGATTTGCTTAGACTTTTTTCACTGTGATTTACTCATATTGTTAGAAACATGCTAGGTGCATTACATGTTAACTGTCATGAACCCCAGTGTTGCATGTCAAGACGCTTCAATCACTTGCCAAATCTCAAGCGGAGGTTGGGGACGTCACATTAATTCTGCTTCTCAATGCAATTTAAACACATAAATTGTGATGGGAACAATGACAGGTAATAACTGCACAAATTGGATAAAGTGGTTTTGATCAAAATTAGTTTACCCCTTTCAACAATTAGAGCAATTTCCAACCATCCAATCTACACTTCATCTTCTCCACAATGTCATTTCAGTTTCATACATGCATGGAAAGTAAAAGGGATTAATATATCCCTACCATTCAGTTTTTTAATAGTTCCATAATTAGAAGTTCACTAATGCAAATGATATTATCAGCAATAAGAACATTGTCAATATCCGAGTGCTACCAACACTATCAAATGTAGGAATCTTAGTCTTGGCATCATGTATGGTTACCCTTTTCCCCTTAGAGCATAAATTCAGGCAAGGATGAAGAGTTAATGTACTATTTCAACCACCTATAACCGAAGACCCAAATGTCAAAGATAATAATGATAAACTGGGTTCTATTTCTTTGCAACCATGACAAAAGGATCTCAAAACAAAAACTAATTTTGTGGGCAACCTTCTTGAAACATGATCCCCAAACTATCAACTTCAATACTTTGCATCCTAATTTGAAACTTCAATGCATGCACCCTATCAGCCTTGGGCATTAAGTTTGACGAAAAAATGGTTATGTGCAGTGCACATGCATATTTAAGACTTAAAATGACCAACTTGTCCTCATTTTAGGCCTTATAAGACGGTAACACAAGCAAGAGCAATTTGATAATTTCAAACCTTAAAAAACATCAAGCAATGGCATATGGCAAACATAAAGTCAAGAACAAGAGACAGATGACAAAAAAAAAGGCATGTCTTCACCTATTAATAAAAAAAGAGACATGACTTGCATCAGGTCAAGAATAAGTACCTGCTCAAACTTGTACCTATATAAATTAGTTACTTCATATATAATTTATGGGCACTAATTGGGAAAAACGCATAATGAAGGATCCCAAATCAAAACATCTATTGGAAACAAACATAAATCTCCAGGTGTTATTGTGAGAAGTAGAACTCCAGACAATAGTTTGATAGAGAACTCTAAAACAAACTCTCAAATTCAGAGAACAAAATGGGCCAATATTTAATTTCAAAGATACAGTGAATGTATAAAAATGTAGCATCAAAACTCAAAGATGCACAACATTCTATGAGCATTACAAACTTAACAAAAATTTAATAACAGAACTACCACTTACATCATGATCTGAAAGCCGGTGGCAATCTTTTAGAAACTCATTTCTTTCATTTGTAAAAAATGGGGTAGTCTGCCCACAAAAGTCCCAGATGTGTAACTGTACAGCAACAGAAATTTGAAGCCATTAACCTTTTCTTCAAACAATATAATGTCCAAATAAAATAATTGATTACCAGCTCAGACTCTACACTGAAGATTTTGTAGGCTCTTCTGAAGAGTTCTCCTGCATTCTCCTAAGACAAAAAAAAAAAAAAAAAAAGGAAAGAAGAAGTGCAAGCACATTGAATTAATTTTGTTCCATGACTCAGAATGAAAACTGGAAAGAGTGGGTTGGATCGAATTAACTAACCTTTTTGCATATTCTTACTCCTAATGAGTTTGTTTCCCGCATAACAGAAAGTCGTAGTTTTAGAGGATAGACATCGGAAATATCATCTTCTGTGGAGGAAAAACTCTTGCCATTTTTCATTGCTACTTTACAGTCACTATGCCTACAGAATAGTTCACAACAAACCAGCATCGAAATAGTAAGGATAGCAATTTTCGCTGAGTTCCATCTTATTGTAATTGTAGGATAACTTAAGAATAAATTAATGCATTGAATCATTAAGCAATACCACAAAACCTGAGACTCACTGTATGTAGCTTAACTCGTAAAAACAAGTCTTGAGAATTTTCAAAAGAAGCCAGAATATGTTGCAGTTCAAATCCCATGCTACTTGTCTATTCATGCTGATTGGATCAAGAAAATCAAGAGCAGTCAGGTGGAGGAATCTTTGTTTGTTAAGACCACATGACCTTTCGAAAACAGTTTCCCATTAGTATAGCACCCAATCCATAAGAGCTTCATTGAATGTTACTAACTTTCAAATATCCATACCACCTTCAGAGATTGGGGAGAACACGTTGAGACAATTCACAAAGTGGAACTACTACTTCCCCAAACCTGCCCACAAGACATCGCTATGTTGTTTCTCAATACAATTGGAATACAATTGGACAAGGATGAGAAACAAAAGCATAAAGTAAGAGGCAGGTTTGAAAGAGTGTTCATAATCAAGGTTACTCTACCTCCCCTACACAGGTACAACCTTTTCCATCAAATCAATTAATGTTCAAGTTTTCCTAGAATGTCTTGGCCTTACACTGGACCCCCAAAGAGAGAGACCCAAGGATATCATTGGCAATGAGGACACCTGACATCCAAAGACACAAGCCAAGCTATCAATATTATCCACATTGCCAACCAATAGTAACCTAAACTTAGCCAAGTTGATCTTCAGCCCTCAGACTACTTCAAAGCATAGGAGCAAGCAGCACAAAGAACACAAATCTGCATAGCTTAAGAATCCCCGCCGCCGAAATCATACAGCCACAAGGGATCATAAGTCTTCCCTCATAACGAGTCCCCACCAAGAAACCTGAAAGCAAACCCTCAAACACCAGAGCTGAAATCATTCTACTAAGGGGATGTTTGGAAATAGTTCTATCTCATCTCATCTCATCCTATCTCATCTCATTACATCTCATCTCATCTTATTTCCTTTCCAAACATCACTCAAACACAAACATTTTCAAACAAATCATTACAATTTTTTCAAATCAATCATTACAACTTTCTCAAACTTTCAAACAAAAAAAAAAAAACAATTCAATTTTTTCAAATCTCAAAATAAAAATTATATTAAAAAAATATATTCTAACAATATTTTAATTTTATTCGATTTTTTATTTAACTTTTTCTCTTTCCTTTCCCAAAACTCAAAAAATATTTAACTCAAACTATCTCATTACTATTCACAAATCATCTTACTATTCACAAAATTTTTATCTCATCTCATTCCCCAAGCATCCCCTAAGAGTCTCCATAACAATGACTACAAGGGAGACAAAACATCCTTTTAGAAATCCACGAATGCCTTTTGAAGAAACCCATGGGAAGCCATTCACCAAGACTGAAAAGCACATCATGGAGATCATTGAGCTATCTAATTGCACCATTTCACCCCGAAACCACACCTCCTAACATTTACTATAAAAGGTCAGAATTCAAGATCATACTCCACTAAGCCTAAATTAATACCTAGCTGTCTGCTACCCTAAATTTAGTATACTAACATGAAAGACCCTCTTAGACCACCTCTCAACAAGCTTGGAAAAAATCCATGGAGCATCCATAGCCATCAGATATAGCCCCATGGCCTTATGACCATTCATTTCGTTCACTAAGCTTGGACTTTAATTTCCTCAAATGGCATTTCCAACAGTCTCCTCCCACACCTGAAAAGCCAAGCCAAGCCAACCCAAATGGAGTCCTGCAGACTTGTTCAAAGTACAATTTCTTGGAAAAAATGTGCTATGGTTGGTATGAACTTTCTATGCCATTTCTTGTAAAATTGTATCAAATGATCACTAATTTCCCATCAACTTCTCTCAACCACAATGCCCCTAATTTATGTCTCGAAAAAATCTCCTCCAATATAATAAGCCTCTCCACCTGGCTACAAATGAAGTCCTTCCTCACTTTTTATTCAGCATCAACACCCTTTCAACATACTTGGTTCATCTAGGAAGAGCTTCTTTCACCTCCCCACATTGCTGAACGCTTGCTCATCCCAAGCTTCCAATTCAGCTTCCAATGCTTTAAGTGTCACTCTAGAACACAAACTGGGGAGCCCTGAAAATTATACAGTCTGCCATGCTTTCACCCTCCTAGAAAAACCTTACGGCTTCAACCACACATTTTCAAATTTAAACTACCTATTGCTCTTTTGGAAGTGCCAGGTAATACCCCGAATTGAGTATAGGAAGGCAATCGACAGGACCACATACTCTCTGGAAGAAAGAAGTTATTGCGATTTATAATTATTCCAAAGGACCCCAAATTGTAAACTTGAGTAGATTTTTTGAACCAATAAGGCCAGATACAGCTTGGAATTTCCTTGGGCCTCCTATGCTTTGAGAACTGCATCAACCAAGCCATTTTTCACGAGTATTGTGGAGGAGCTTCCCATGGCTTTTGGATATAGCAGGGGAACATCCATTCATAGGTTTGGGATCCACATCTATGAATTGAAAGGTCTAACATTAAAAATGATACCAAAATTAATCCCAAGTAGAAATGTAGAACTTGAGTCATGCCAACTACAATGAAACAGCCTAACAAGAACCCCAAGGATTTAAGGGGAGAGATACTAATGTTCCATTATTAAGTGTAAGTGGGTAGTCAATAGGATCCCACATAACCATGGAGGAAGAACTTATTGCAGCACATAATGATTCCAACGGGTCCAATTGTAATATTGGCAAGTCATTTTGGAATATAAGCTCAAATGTGATTTTAAAGTTCCTTGACTTGTCACAGCCCATGATCCAAGAGGATTGAAAAGTGGTCTGAAAATATTCTTGAAAACCCATACGAAGGAGCAGAGCTCCCTTGAGTGCAGCTTTCTTTGTTAGACAGCTGCACAAGAAAATCCTTATTTGGGAAAATTTGAGCAAGAGACATGTGATGGTGATTAACTGGTGCTGTACGTGAGGAATGATAAACCTGTGGATCATCTTCTACTACAATTGAGGTAGGTATTGCACTATGGAAAACTGTGATCAGCCCATACAGACGTAATTGGGGATGCCATTTCAGCTGGTAGCAATGTTGGCATGTTAGAAGGGGAGGTTTGGTAACCGTCATAGTGGATGTTGTGGAAATTATCCAGATTTGCTTCATGTGGTGCGCATGGAACAAAAGACATTATCAAAGTTTCAAGACAATACAAAGACTCTCGAGGATATCAAGGCTTTCTTTTTATGCACTGTCCCATTGGATGATAGCTAACCTATATCTCTCTAGTTTCCGCTTCTAGGATTCTATTAGTCTTTTCTCTATCTTAAACTAGATCTAGTTTGTTTGTATATCAGAACAAATAATTTCAGACATTATTTTTTGATACAACAATGAATAACTGCTAAATGTTTTCATCCCTAGATTGGCACTGGTTTGATCAAATAATTGAAAGCTTAGCTCCAAATCTAGAAATTAAAATAATGAGAAGGCACTGGAAAAGAAGTCATCCGCATGCAAAAGAGTAGAACTCCTTCCAAATGAGAATCATAGATAACAAAAACCAATGGTAATTATGATCCGGCATCAAGCCTCCAACAAAGAGCACCTCAGTTCCAAGGGAAAGATAAAGAATTAACACTCCATAATTCAACTTAAAAATTCCAAAGTCAATCCAGAAAACTCACCATCGAAGTGCCTGCACCCATATTTCGCAGGGGACTAATGCATAGTCCCGCCCGGATACACCCACTTCACCATTCCCCCCTGCTCAGAATCCTCTTTTCTCAGACTGAAAACAAGATCCAAGCTGAAGATGTTGTTGATGAGCTTCATAGGACCTGTATACGAGGAAACTGGCGAAGCCGTATACACAATTCCTATCTTCAAACCCAAATCTCCGGGCATCAAATCTTGCGCATCCTTCCACCACCTGAAAACCCCAAATCACACACAAAAACACGTATACAGTATTCCAAGATTCGAATATTTCACACTAATGTAGGCACATCCAGATCATAGAAATTCAAAAACAAAGCATAAAAAAAATAAAAGAAAAAACTAGTTTGATTGCCAAGAATCAGAAGAAAAGGGAAAGAGAAGACGGAACCGTAATCACATAGCAGCCTAGTTTATTATGAACTCACTAGGTAGAACTCACCCTTGAAAACTAACTTGCAAGGGAAGGGTGCCTAGGGACTTATAAACCATCAACCAATTCCATACTTAGTCGATGTGGGATCATAACAACCACCACGCTCCGCAGCTGACGTCCACGGCGGTCCCGGTGCTCACACGGGCTGGCTGTGCACTAGGTCTTTTCCTAGCTCCGGACGAACACTGCCATGCCGGCATCACCCCTCATGCAGCACCATTGCAACCGTCGCAACATGACTTTAGATGTAGGGTGGCTCTGATACCATTTGTTATGAACCCACTAAATAGAACTCACCCTTAAAAACTAAGGAAAGGATACGTAGAAACTTATAAACCATCAACCAATCACATACTTAGTCGATGTGGATCGTAACACAGTTCATACCCAACTTGCTGCCAACATTATAAGTAACAATTCCGTTCGTTTCCTTTCTTTTCCTACGTTTTCCGTGGCAAGCAAAGACGACGCATAGCGGAATCAGAATGACACAATTGGAGTCTCGGTATAGATTCGTGAATGGTAGTGAAAGTAGAGAATTGAAAGGGACTGAGAGAGAATCTGGGGAGGGAGAGATGGGACCTGTATGGGACGAAGTATACTCGTTGGTCGTTGTCCGAGTCGGGTCGCTGGGTGGAATCAGAGAAATCGTCGGAGACACCGTCCATTGTAGAGTGAGAACGACAGATTTAGAAATGGATTTGGACAATGTAGATCATTTGAGCGAGGATGGTGGATTTGCAGAGAGAAACAACCGAAGCTTTTTCTGCGAAGAGGATTCAAGGAGGGAAAAAAATGAAGAAATACATAATATAGATAGAACAGAATTGTGTTTGTGCGTTGCTATTTCTGTGAAAACTTAAAAAATTTGCTAAGGAGAAAAAAGAACACTTGAAAATTTTCAGACTGAGAAACTCGTGGGAAATAAAAGTACATACCGTTTCTTCCCATATTCTTTTTCCCAGCCTCGGTTATTCTTTAGGTAAAAATTATTATGTTTATTTGAATTGTGATACAAAAATATGTAATTTTATTTTTTTATTTTTTATTTTATATTTTAATTCAATTGATACAAAAGGTTTATATTCTTACGCACTATTTAAAAATATGTGATTTTATTTTTTTATTTTTATATTTCATATTTTAATTCAATATAAAATATAAGATAAAAAATAAAATTATATATTTTTAAGTACTGTGTAGAGTGTGAAATTTATGTTTAAAATTTTTCTATTATTTATGTATTCATAATTTGATACTGACTTGTAAATACAAAATTAATAAATAATGTGGTGTTTGAACGAAGATCCTAATACAATCTCTCTCTTTTTTTAAAAAAAAAGAAACAGTAGTCATTCATTCATAACAAAGATAATTACATAATCCCTAACATATCAACTACAAGGCAGCATCTAAAAGAACTCTAGAATGAATAAATTCTAGACAATAATTCCACCATTGTAACGTACTATCAACAAAATAAGCATGTCTTGCAAGTAGATAGGCATCTTCATTTCTTTGGCGACTAATATGGAGTACATCATATATTACAAATTGAAGAAGAAGACTTTGATTTTCTGCATTTACAAACTCTTGTCTAGATAGATTAGATTCTTTAGAACGGATAGCTTCAACGATAGTTAAAGAATCTTCTTCCAAAATCATATTAGTCACACGCATATGCAAAATTAATTGTAAACTCCTTAGAGTTGCTAAACCTTCAATATCATCAACTTCAAAAATACCATGTTCCTCACGGCTAAAAGCTATCAGAATAGTTCCATAAGCATCTCTTAAAATGACTCCAATACCTGCTGACTCGAAAGAACGAAACAAGGCACCACCAAAATTAAGCTATGGGCGAGGAGGAGGGGGGCTTTCCAAGAAAGTAGATGTTCTTTATACACCACCACACGTTGACTCTTCACATGAAAATAACTCTTAACATACACAAGACAGTTACCGACTATCTCTAAAAGAAAGCAATCAGAATTCTTAAACAACTTAAGATTCCTATATTTCTAAAAACCCCATGAAACGGTAAGGAAAATAGGGAACTAACATGGAATTAAATTCAGCAATGCCAACACTAAATCTAAAAATCTCCCAACTTGCCTCAAATAAGATAAAATTTGTGGACAATGGACAACCCAAACATCTTGAAATATCGGACAGCTACAGAGAGAGTGATATCCATCTTCCTCAAACAACTTACAATATTTACATAAATCTGATGGAATAATCCCTCATCTCAATAAATTATGTCTTGTAGGAAGGCTATTTTTAGTATTTACATGCTTGCCACCCAAAATTCTTAACTTTATTATGCAACTTTAAATTCCAGAAATTTCTCCAAAACCACTTAGAAGAATTTGCATTAGAACTTTCAGTTGCATTGGATGGAAGAAACAATTGCAAAGTTGTATGGTAACCAAATTTCACATAGTAATAGCCATTTTTTTACCCAATCATACAATTTTATCATCTACCTGTCTAGTCAGCAAAGGAAGTGAACAATCAACAATAAAGAAAGGTTGAATGAAATGATGAAAAGAAATAGATTGGATCTGACAATCAAATGGAAGCCACCTATCTTGCATTATATAAACTTTATCACCCTTCTCTATTCGCCAAATGCAACAAGACAACAAAAGCTCCTTAGTTGCAAAAATACTTCTCCAAACATAGGATGGTTTACGAGTTAAACTTGAATGCAAAAAATCCACATTAGAAAAATACTTGGCTTTAAATACCTGAGACAACAAGGATTAAGATTCATTTAAAAATCTTCACCCTTGTTTTGCAAGTAACACCATATTAAACAACTTCATATGTTTAAAACTCATCCCTCCTTGGAATTTGGAAACACACATTTGCTTCCAACTAACCCAATGATTCTTGCGTCCTTAATTCCGTTGACCTCACCAAAACCGAGCAAACATTGCTTCCAACTCCCCACATAACGGTTTAGGCAACAAAAATAGTTCATTGTATAGGTTGGTAATGCTTGAACAACTGCTTTAATCAATATCTCCCAACCAACTTGAGAAAGTAGTTGTTCCTTCCACCCTCGTAATTTATCCCATACCCTTTCTTTCAAATCTTGAAAAGTAGAACTTCTAGATCTCCCAACAAATGAAGGAAGTCTCAAATACTGAGAATGGTGTTGTAGAGAAGAAATATTTCAAATGGACATAATAGCATTAACGTCATCTGCATCCACATTAGGCTAATAAGCAACTCAATCTTATCCAAGTTCAGTTGTTGTCCTGAAGCAGAGTCATATATAGCCAATATCTATTTCAACGGTTCATTTTTAGAATGAGTGGCTTAACAAAATAATAAGCTATCATCCGTAAAAAACAAATGACTAATTGTTGGAGCCCTAGAACAAACCTTGACACCATTAATCAACTAACAATTCTCAGCAGTCCTAAGAAGAGATGATAAGCCTTCAATGCATAAGACAAATGAATAAGGTAATAAAAGATCACATTGTCTCAATCCACGTGATGAAATGAAAGATGATGTGGGCACCCCATTCAACAACATCTTATATGAAACTGAATTGATACATGAGAGAACTAAACCCACCCAACGATGATTAAAACCAAGTTTCAGCATAACTTGTTCCAAAAAGAACTACTCTACCATATCTTAAGCCTTACTCATGTCAACCTTCATCCCAACACTTAAGCATGACTTAAGACCTAATTATCACTAAACCATCCATTAAGCATGCATGATGTTTCTAGCTTTCTTTACCAAGAGATATTTTAAAACTTAATCAAATCATGCATTTTCATTCTTATCTCAATCACAAGGTTTTTCTAAATGCACATTATTCAAGCCTAGGTAAAATTAATCAAAACTCTATAAGTTAAACATAAACTAAGCAAAAATGATGCATGCTAGATGACCAATACAAGATATGAATTTAAAACCTATCACGGAATGCTTTCAACCTCAAATTTAAACCTTCAAAATTCATTCTAAGGCATTAGTTAATCATATAAAATTATATTAAGACATGTCATAGCTAAAAATTCAATCCAAAACAATTTACGCATTTAATACTTCCCATTTAACCCGGTTTTGAACTTAGCATGGTAAACCTCAACTAAACTAAATTAAAATCCATTCTTATGGCATAAATTAAAGCCTAACATGCTATTCTAATACCAAAAAAATATTAGGGCAAGGTTACTTATAAAATTTGTGGCCCTTAGAACTCCCAACACAACCTCTCTACAAGAACTCTCACAACTCATTCAATTTCACTCGTTTTGCACACTAAGGGGAGAAATGCTCTCAGGACTTAAGAGATGGCTTGAAGGAGTGGTATGGGGAAATGTGAGAGAGGTATTTATAGGTTTCAACGAGGGTGGGGGAAGTTGGCTTTGGATGAAGAAGGGGCTTGGGATGGTTGAAGTGGGCGGTGTAGTGTGGTGATGCAAGTAGGGCTGAATTCGGTTCGGTCAAGTCGGTCCCTAAGGGATATTGCAGACCGGTCGGTCCCTAAGGGATATTGCAGACCGGACCAAGGGGGTTCAATCCAGGGTTTTCCCGCCCTGGATCGAACCGAATTGGTTTCGACGCCCCTAGCCCCAGCTTGGGATTTGACAGTGACTGAAGTATCAGAAAATGTAACACAATGCTACATATCCCTCATACATGACAATGAAGATCCAATGCACCTATTATATTCTAGCAGTATGCAATAAATTGCAGTGGAATAGGTCATCTCATAAAATTTTGTACCAAAATAAAACTAATATCTCAATTTCATTCATAACTTTAAATCACACTTCATAGTAATAGAATATCAAACTCATTTTTACACTTTTGTATAAGTAATTTTGTCTAAAAATTGCCTTAACAAAGAAAACATTAAGGCATCTTTCTAATCTCCGCTATCTCCGAGTAAGTCATGACTAAATCCGCTCTTTCTTCGAATTGAGCACATCCTTAGCCTTCATCATCATCATGAATCACTATTCCTGATCCTGTCACAACTTCTACCATTCCGGGTGGAGAATGGTAGTAGAAACTATTACAATGATATTTCGAGAAATTTCAGCCAGTAAACATACAATATACAACAGTTAACAGAGGCAAACAAATGGTAAATCATGAGATGAATGCATGGACATGTACTTGACATAAAACTTGCCTTGTGCAACTGGACCTTTCCATAAAACAACTTTTCATCTTTTAAACTCTTAACACATGTTCATATCATTTGAGCTCGAATTTTTGTTCTTGTCATATCACATCATGTCATATCATTTCGTATCATATCATCTCGTCATATCATGATATCGTATCGTATCATATCATGACATGTCGTACAATGTCATATCATATCCTGTCATATCTTATCATTGGCATGTCATATCATGGAGCTCAAATGCCTTATTCATATCATATAATTCACATATTTGGATACCTCACGACTCTTCTAAGCACCGTGTGTTTTCTGCTAGTTACCGCATCAACCAAAGATCCACTTGATCGAGGTGATGATGTCATAAACATAAACATATTATTTACAGTAGTTCGCTTATCTCGCCTTCACCGGATAGCACCCATTAGCTTGAGTTGCAACCTCGCTCCAGTATCCTTCCATAGGAACCATTCGAGACCCGTCGACTATACTTCATCGAACCAGAGGTCTCCACTTGACTTTAAACACTTCAAAATGGACAGAGAGTTCTACTAGGACATTCTCCTATCCTAGCATTTGGAGCCGTGATAAAACATGTACTAACCTCTCTTTTGAAAACATCATTTACGCAAATGCATGTGACATGGGACTTGAGATAATATTTTCATAGAACATGTTACATGTGAGACATCGTATATGCATGAGAACTAGCATTGCACATTTCGGCACGACTTGATAACATTAGAACTTTAATATGCATAACATATTACATAGGCAAATACTCAAAACATATCATGAACGGAACAACAATGATCAATCCAAGCATATTCACATATACATGTTACAAGGTTCACAAAAGCATGTAAAAATTATCTTTTGACATGAGCAAATCCAAATCATTCATAGACCATAGATCATAGCAAGACCATATAAAACCGAAACACTTTACACACTTGATCATGGCAAATCATCATTATACAAACCGAAACATCATATATATATATATATATATATATATTTAAGCATGGAATGACAAGTATATACAATAGTAACCAAGATGCAAAGTTTACACAATCCTATACAAATATTAACCAAGGTAGGGTGAGGGTCTACTTACAAAAGTACAATATCCATTAATAAGCAAGCTGAAAGTACAGTTTAAGATTCATGAGAATCGATCTTTTAAAAAACTAATTCGTGTGTGTGAGTGAGTGTCGTGTTCTTGGCTTTCCTCCTCCAACATTCAATACCCTTTCATAGGTCCGGAACTTTTGTAGAATAAAAAATCATTGTTTCAAATATATTGTACTCATAAGCTTAAAGCAAATAAGGTTTAGATTTTGCATTCTTTAGATAAGAAAACCCTAAGTACCCGAGGGTGTGTAAGTGTTTGCGCTCATGTGGGGAAACTTCATCAAATCTGAAAGTCCTTTTCTTTCCTTGGTCGTGTGTGTGTGTGTGTTTGAGCATGTGTTCATGAAAAACCTCATGGAACCTGAAACTTTCTCCCTTTGGCCGTGTGTGAGATGTAAGAAAAGAGTGTTTTTGTTCCTCACCTTGCGTGGCTTTCCTTTGTAGATGGTGTCTCTAGCTTGGCATGCACTTAGAATGGAAAGATAGAGGCATGGGTGGCGTTTGGATGGAGAGAAAGTGATAGAAATGGAGAGAAAATGAGATGATCGAATGACTCAAGAAATTTCACCAAATGACTAAAACCCTCAAGGTTTTTCAGCTCCTTCCCTCATATAGGAATGTGATCATTCTTGAAAAGCTAAAGCTTTTTTGCATGGATGCCCTTTGGTAGCCAAACTGTGTGCCTTTTCCCCTTCTCCATCATTGGATTATGTTAGGAACCAAATGTAACTTTTTGGACAAGTAGCGTGGTTCCTCAAACCGAAACCATATCTCCCACTTTTACCCTTTCATCTTGTGTCTTGATTCATTGTACCTAGTGGCAAAAGAGTCATTCTTCCAACCAAGATCCTCATCAATCTTCTACAAGTGTGCATGTGTGCCATGTGGCATGTGCCGTGTGTGTGGGGTGTTGGTGACCGAAAAACTCTTTTTATTTTCCAAAGAGATCTTTCTTCTACCAATGTCTTGGACATTGTGTGATTGGTCATTGTGGGTGGCAATGCACAAGTCCTTTTGAAGTCCACTTCGAGTGTGCCCCTCACAAAATCCTTCTAGAAGCTCTTAGGCGTGTAGGTCCTCATTTTTCATGCAAGATTTCGCCCTTTCCCAAGGCCACCTTCTTCCACTTTTCATCATTTCATTTTGCATGCTTGACACTTGGCCAAATCTTCTAGAAACCAAATCCCTCTAGGGTTTGTCGTGCCCTTCTTGTCCCTTGGCTTGCCCTAGGGCCACTTCCCTAGGTGTAACTAGTGCATGTGGGACAAGTGGTGTGTGTCCTTGGAAATTTGAAATATCATTGCTTTCTTAGGAAATCTAAGAATATCCCTACATGGGCGCCATGTGTCAAAGCTCCTATTTCTTTTTCATCATTGCCTCTCTTTGGAAAGTTCAAAAGATCCTCTACATGAGTGACAAGTGGCATGGTTTTCTTGTCAAAATTCGAAATCCTAAGAGGCTCCTTGGGCATGTTCCTTCATATGGTCTAAATTCAATGTATTTCTAGGGCAAAATCGTCATTTGATAAATCCTAACCCTAGGCTTGAGCCTTATAGACTTATGCATGCTTGTCAAGTGTCATTTAAGAGGTGGGTGTGTGTTCCCTATGCTCTTTTCTTTTCCCATGCATCTTTTCCTTTTTCCCACTTCCTTATGCTTCTCAAAACTCAGAATATGACATGTGTTAAGTGGCGGCCAAAACCCTAGGGCTACAAGGGTAATTTTGTTTTGTGCATTGTCTTTTCCACTCTCTTCTAGAATCCTTTCTCTACTAATGCATGAATGACAAATGACATAATTTTAGAAAATAAACTTGAGTGGGTGTGTGGCTTAAGAATCCCAAAGTCCCTTAGTATTCCAAATATAAATCCTTTAGAAAATCTCACTTTTTTCTTCCCCATGTGTCATTCCCCATGCAAACGTCTCTTGGAACTCCTCACTAAGGACAAGTGGCATGAAGTATGTGTGTTCTTGGGTTTGCCGAAATCACCATATCACTTGAGATGACTTTTGTGTCATTCCCTAGGTTGTTTTTTGAGTCTTTTCCTTTCCCCTTGTTGTTGAAGTTGCCTAGGGCTATAGGCTCCATCCCTCTTACAAAAAGTCTTCTAGAAACATACCTTTTGAAATCCATGCCAAAAATCCATAAGCAAAATAACATCCATTTGAAATATGAATGATGTTTCTTATTAAAGTCCAGGATGTCAGATTGGCATATGGACTAGACTGGACCATTGCCAATCTGTCCAGTCAGGTCCGATCAGTCCGATCCTTATCCCAATGGGCCACTTTTCTAGTCTCGATGCAACTGACTTTACTAGTCAAATTTTAGCCCAAGTCCTAATTTTGAGACTATTTTTAACCTAAATTATTATTAACAATTTAACATACAAAATATAGAAAAAACAATTAGAAGAAGATGTAAAATTTCAATAACATCCAAAATATAAATAAAAGAAAATATAGAAAAAATGAAAAAATACTAATAAAACTAAAAATTCCTAATCATCCAAACTCCAAATGAAAGAAAAAAAAAAGTTACAAGATCAAAAAAAGTACAGAAAATAGATAATAAAATTTACAAATTACAATCCATGCATCTAAGTCAAAATTACAAATTATAAATTATAAATGACTGAATAGTAATATAAAAAAAATCCAAGTCCAAGTCCAAAACTTTAAGTCTTCACAAGCTTACTGCAAAAACATAGCAAACAAATATTCAATGTCTTAGTTTAATAACAAAAATAACTAGTATAGTAGTATAAAAGTATATTCTTCTCACCTCATTCATCTGCATTGGGTGTATGCATTGTATTCAACACCTTCATAAAAGATAAAAGAAAACAAATTATATAAATTTACATAACATATAAATTTTATTTCTTTTATCTTTTTGGCACATAAATTAATAAAAAAATTATTTAAATTAATAAAATTAAAATTAAGTAAACTATTTAATGTGGATTATTTAATTAACTCATTAAAAAAATATTTAACTGTACTTATATTTATGATATTAATTATTAATTTGTTACTAATTTAGAGTATGTCAATGTATTAGGAATCTATGATAGTTAATGCAAAATGAGCTATATTAAACTTTTTATTTTTTTATATGATTAATAAATAATCTTCATTGACCATAGGTCCATACATGCTTTATATTTACTTATAATTTTAATTAGATCATAAATGTAGATGCTAGTAATTAGTTAATGGTGAATTGGTGATAAGTTAGTTAATTGATATCATACATTAGTTAATTACAATAATATTTGTAATTGCTTTATACTCACTTGAAACTTAGATATTTTACAAAAAGTTTATCTAATAACTTTAATTAGACCATAGATGTAGATGTTAGTAATTAGTTAATGGTAAATTGGTGATAGGTTAATTGAAATCATACACTAGTTAATTGTTAGAATATTAATTTGTAATTACATATTTAAAATCTGATATTGTTAATTTGTTAATGGTGAAAGGTTAGATGAAAATTACATAATTAATTATACAATTATTATATAAATAATATATAGATAATATATATAATCTATTTAAAAATATGTATTTCCTATTCGGTCGGTCTGGTCTTGGGTGGGGCGGGATTGGACCAAAAACTGATTTTTTGGGATTCCATGGATCGAGACCAACCGATCTCAACCTCGGTCCAGTTAGTTTCTGTGATGCCCCCAACCTCCGCTTGGGATGGAACGGACACTTAGAACGTCGGGACATGTAACACAAGGTTACATACCCCCGTTCGTGATAATTAATATGCAATACATTCTAGTATGTAACTAACAGTAAGCAATAACTACAGCGGATAGAAGGGTGAAAACAGAACTTATGCAGAATAACTAAAACATCACAATGCATTACTAATCATCATAAGTTCAAAATCAAATCGTAGCATAGCTTAATACAACTAAATATTAAAGTCTTTAAAGTTAAATTAATCGATTCATGTGTTCTAGAGCTTGAAGGACTAGGGATATAAACATGATGATCAAATCTAGTCTACTCTTGAGGTTAGGTTCTTCCTCAATCAGTCGGATTTAGTGCTCCATCTAATCCGTCCTCCTCGTATCCTGACACAACTTCTTTCATTCCAAGTGGAATAATAGTGAGTCCACAAGGGGTGAGATTTACATGAAATCTCAGTAAGTTAACAACCAACTTACACAAAGATAAATTATGCATAAAGAATGATAAATAAGAAATGCATGAAATGCATAAAAATGTGCATGTGTCTCCCATCCAAATTCCTTAACATTTTCAGAAAAATGGAGACACATTTTCTTTTAGAGAACATTTTTACTTTAATCGTCAAAAGATAATATTTTCATCATAATATTTCATCATTTTTAGCAATTCATAAATTAATCATAACGTGTGGTATCATCATAGTTCCCCACGTGCACTGTGAGTACGTACCAGTGACCGTAGTATAGCTCACGTTGAAACTATGTTGTCTACTGACTCGTTCTCAATGCATTGCTAATATTACGTAACATCATAACGTGTACACCCACCGATATTAGGTGTCATAACATATTGATTTTGTTCCAGCGTTCTTTAAAAAGTATCCATTCGAAACCTGTTGACTTTTTTTGTCAACTTAGGGGTTACCACTCCATTCTTAAACACTCCAAAGTGGATATAGGAGTTCCACTAGGATAATTCTTCATCCTAACCTTTGGGATCATGACAAAAATTATTTTCATGCTAAGTTAAAAAATGTGTTCCATGACATGTGCATATATGCAAGCTTTTTGTGTGAAATGACATTTATAGATGCAATATGCTAAAATAGTAGAAATATCACTTATCATGTAAATATACACTTAGTGTGTCACATAACATGATATTTTATGCTTAAAGTGATAATTGAAACATGAATGAGACATTTATCAATAAATCATAAATAATCTATCAAGGTAGGGGTGGGCAGCAGGGCCGGATTCCGCCCCGCCCCGCATAGAGAGGGCATAGCGGGGGCGGGGGGCGGGATGACCCCAGCGGGGACCTGCCCCGCCCCCGCCCCCGCCCCCGCCCCATTAAAAAAAAAAATTTTATTTATATATATTAAATAAATATATTGTATATAGATATACACAATTTATAAAAGACTTAAAATTATATTCAAGTCATTGGATTGCTTCCCACATTGCTTAAGGATGACTATTGTTCTGCCTTGGCTCCTATATAAAGATTGGTCTAGGAGGCCAAATCAATCCAAAATCTAACTCTAATGAGTTTAAATTTTTTTTATATTTATAAATTTTAATTTATTATTTAAATTATATTATAATTTTGGTCTAAAAAAATATTTTTAGACCAAAAAAACTTTTTTTTTAATATAATGCGGGGGGCGGGGCGGATGGGGGTTTTTCCCCCGCCCCCCGGCACCGGGGCGGGGGACCCCGCCCCCACCTCCCGGGGGCGGGGGGCGGGGGGCGGGGAGAAAATCCCCAACCCCGCATGGTGCGGGGTGGGGTGCGGGGAAGGGCACCCCCCGCCCCGCACCATGCGAGTAGCAGGCCTATATCAAGGTATAAGTTAGAGGTCAACTTACAAACTTCCTGAATAATCGAAAAAATGTCGTAGCACCTAAAATCAAGTGTGTACTAAGCTAGGATTAATACTTATATATTTGAGATTCAAAATCAAAGGCTTCAAAAATAGATATTTACAAAAATACCCCTAGACTCTCAAACAAACAAAATTTTTACAAAAATACCCCTAGATATTTACAAAAATACCCCTAAATTTTTACTAATTGCAAACAAACTCCAAATTTAACCAAAATTCATGGAATTCATATTTTTGGTATTCTAAAATCATCTATACCCTTTGCTTTTTAAAAATCAAAGTGGAACTTGCCCAAACAGTCCCAACTCGTGGCATGCACTCTAGTTGATGCCTAAGTTTGTTTTCAACTAGTGATCCCTATGAATGCATGTATATGAGATTTTCTTTAATCACAAATGATTAATAACATCTTTAATGACATAATTAAGGCTAATTATTTGATAATCAAGTTCATCACAACACTTAATCATGACTAAGATATCCTAAATCTCCAATTTATTCAAAACTAATTCATACTTGATGATCAAAACAAGATAGATTTAAAACCTATCATGACATGCTTTAAATCACAAATAAAATCTTCCATAGTTATTCTAAGACAATAATAAATCATATCAAATCATGGTTAAGACATGTCATAACTAAATTTTCACTTAAAATCATTTAATCATTCAAATTATCTCTTAATTGACCCGGTTTTGAACTAAGCTTGATAACTTTCTCAAAACTCAACCAAATTTTGTACCAACACTTGAAGACAAAACTTTACATGCTAAATAAGATCAAAAGCAAGAAAACTTACAAATTTCGTGGCCTTCAAAGTACTCAAGATAGCTTTGCACAAGAACACTCAAGAACTTACCAAGAACTCACTCGGTTTCACTCTTTTGATCTCTAAGACGGAGAAGTGCTCTCAAGACTCAAGAAAAAGCTTGGCACTGAGGTGTG
Organism: Juglans regia; assembly: GCF_001411555.2. Taxonomy (NCBI): domain Eukaryota; kingdom Viridiplantae; phylum Streptophyta; class Magnoliopsida; order Fagales; family Juglandaceae; genus Juglans; species Juglans regia. The sequence goes on along the minus strand of NC_049905.1, from coordinate 15,292,051 downwards.
GGGGAAATGAGGGGGTGAAGGGACCTTTTATAGGCAGCCAAAGGGAGGGGACGTTGGCCTTGGTCCAAGGTGATTGGTGGAAGGTGGTGTAAGAAGCTGAAATTTTCAGATTTTCACTCCATCACTTGAGTCATCTTGTACAGAGCAAAAAAGTTCCCTAAACCACCATGATCTCACTTATGTAGTTGCTACATTACTCCTATGGGGGCTGATCAAGTCGTGGTACAAAAGAAATAGAAGGAAAGCCAACAAAACCAATCATGGGGTTGACGGGTTCAAAGTGATTTTCTTTGGATAGTTTTGCTCATTGTCTTTACTCATCCTTTTGATTCATCATCATGGCTGATTTTTTCAGGTGCAAGGTCCCTTCTTGAAGGCCTTTTCTGGTGATAGAAGGTGGAGGGTTGGCTGCCAAGTGATTATGAAGGTGCAGTTTGAAAAAAGATGATGCAATAGAGAGTGGTTGCTGAAATTTCATATTGCCTTCATCAGTTTGTTTCCTCTTGTGCAGGGGGAATAGTGGCTTGAAACCACCATGATTTATTCCTTACTATGGCTACAATGGTCTTACAGTGGTGGATAGGTCGTGGGGCATTGGTTTAGTTGACAAAAATTCAAGCAAACCACCTATGCTAACCGGCGGATTCAAGTGGCTTCTATTTGGCAGATTTGAGCTTCTAATTTTGGATGGTTTTGGGTAGAAAAATCTGTGTCTTCTTCATGATGGTCATGGGCCCCTTGGGTATTAGGTGGTGAAGGAGGTGGCATGGGGGTGGTGGCTCAACCATGGCAGATGGTTGGTTAAATTCCAGCCCAATCGGTTCCTACACAAACTAAACCAAGGTGCACTCAGTTTGGTCATTTGAGTTGGTTTGTTTAACCAATTTTGTCCATGGCTCAAACTGATTTGAAGGGGTCTCATGAGGTGTTCAAAGACCATATTACCCTTGGGGACAAACCACAAAAATGTTGGGCCTAAGGGCAAAACAGTCTAAGCATACAAAGGACAATAAACAAAGCCAATTGATGCAAGGTTTGGGTTTGATATGTCATTTTTCTTAATGACATGTAGGGAGGTTTAGCTAGGGTATTATCAAGGTCTAATTATGATATAATGAAGTAATAATTCAAGAAAATTTGAATTAAAAGGTTTAAGAAAATATTAAACAAAATTAAGTTTCAAAACATGGCTTAAAACTCACTAACCTCAAGTATGATGATTAATGGTCTTAGCCAACTTTCAAAACTTAATTTGGGTACTTAAGACATGATTTGGGTTTAAGGAAACCAATGATATGGTGTATTGGACTTTCAATTGGAAATTCAATTTTTTCTAAATGCTAAAGAGAAACAAATGAAAAGACATAAAATAAACAAGAATGCAAAGTGGGATATAAATAAATAATTTAATTAATTTTCAATTATTACATTTTATTAATACTCATTTCATATGTTGAAGTCCCTCTTATTGTGATTACCTAGTAATCATAATTACAACTAGAGATAATTACTTTAATTAGATTGATTCCAAAAGCAGTTGCTGATTTTATATGCAGGCTACAGAGGTGAGTTCTTCGAATCCTTGTTAGCTTGATTCCCTTTGTTGTACTATGAATTATACATATTTACTTGGAACTAATAGAGAAACTAATGGAGTACCGAACAATGGGTAATGGGTTTAATCAAGTACCGAACATATATACGGGCTATAAATTAATTAAAAAAATACGAAATCATGAAATCGTGAGATCAACAATACATAAAAAACAAGTCTACAGAGAGAGATTACTGGTGGCAAGGCGTTGGTGGTGCTCGGCGTGAAGACTAACTGACTAAAATGATGTGGAGAGAAGTTGAAGAGGGCAACAACGACTAGAGTTTCGCAGTGGGAAGAAGAGATTCACAGAGGTATTTCGGGTTCATGGTTTCGACGGGTTGCTTATGTCTAAACCCGATATTAAACTTTGAACCGATGAACCCATCTTTATTCAGGTTGGACAGATTGGGTGTTTTGAAAGGATCGGGCCAAAGCCCTTTATGATCAGGCCTACTTTCAAACATATTACGTTTGTTTGGAAACAAATTAAAAAAGTAATTTTTGAAATAAAAATGATAATTATTTGAATTTTCAAAGATTATGACAATATCATTGAAAGTTTAAAAGTTGTAATTATTTTAAAATTGTATTGATATTTTTTATCTTTGACAGCCTTTTTAAAAATTCAAATTACGTTCTGCATTATCTAAAAAAATACGTTTGATTTTCACCAAACGTACATTTTATTTTATTTGAGATTAAAAGTGATTTAATATGTAACATCCAGATAACTTAATTTTTTCATTAAAAGCTTTTAAAACTATTTAAACATTTTTTAAAACTTTTACTGCAATCCAAAACATACCCTAAAGCTCTCTTCTTTACGGGAAACCCTCTCCTTTCTCTCTAAAGCTCCCTAAACACCAGATCCGTTGAAAGGGGGTGGGAGCTTCGGCTCCTCGCCCCCTGCCCTCTTCCTTTTCTCTCTCCATTTAATTTATGTGTAGTGTTTTTTGTTTTGTTTTGTATTTTTTTAGGCCGAATAAGGAATGATCGTCGTTCGAGTCTTTCCATCTATCACATCTCTACACGCGCCCCACCGATATGATGCCTAGCCGCCGATCTTCAAGACCTCCAAATCCGACGTCCATCGGAGTGGCACGTAGCCCGCACGCGCGGGACGAAGTTTCGAACAGCGTTGGCGCGTGGCCTTCACGCGCCACCTAGGAGCCCTCTCCTGACACCACACTTGGTTGCTGTGGAACCTCTGATTCCGGGTCTTCCAAGTCTGACCATCGGCTTTCCTCCCAGCGTGAACAATTTCTGCACGAAACAATGCCGACCATTGTGTACTGTTCATCCATTTTGTATTTTTTGTTTTGTTTTTTTTGTTTCGTTTTCTTTGTTGTTGTCCGTAATCCGAGTGAGGTTTGGGCTTTTAGATCGGACGTAATCCGAGGCAAGGCTTTCGAGAGTGGTTGGCGATGCTACGGCCGGTGGTTATACGACCGGGCTGTAGTGATCCGTATGTAGGCTGGGTGCTCGTTCCACCAGGGCTCGAGATGACGATGCTTGCAATGGGCGTGACGTCTGGGGTCTCACTAGAGCTTGTGGTCTTATAGTTGGTAATGTGATTATTTGTAGTTGTCTGTTAGTTTAGTTTTTAATAAAATAGGAATAGGCTATAGGATTTGATGTCCATAGCAGTGTCCCGTATTCTTCTTCCCTGGGAGGATAGAGAGAGCCTTTAAGTTCTGTTTTTACAGAGCGCTTTCTCTTTTACGAGAGAATTTAATTAGAAGTTAAGACAATGTCCGCCACAAATGTATTTGTGTGTAGGAATGCCCTAGAGCTGTTGCATTAGTTGACTTATGGACTAGATTTCCTATGTATTGGAACTTCTTGTATTGATAAATCACATTTGTAACTTCAGTTTATTAATGAAATGAGTATATTTCATTCAAAAAAAAAAAAAAAGATTTCATCGTATCTTCAATAAAGCTATTTATTGCCACGAAAAAGGAAAAAAAGAACAAAAATGAAAGAAAAGAAAGAAAGCTATTTCTTACATGTGAGCTCCTGACAAACCGACTTCAAAAGCAATATCAACAATAAATGTTGATATACATATATATATATATTATATATATATATTATATATATGTATATATCAAAATTAAATAAAAATATTATAAAATTAAAATATTATTAAAATATTATTTTTATTTCAAAATTTGTAAAAATCATATTAATTTTTGTATTTTATTTTGAAGTCTGTAAAAGTCATTTTGATTTTGTGTTTATATAATGATTAGATAAAAAAATTAAAAATTAAAAATTAAAAATTAAAAAATATTTTACGTTTGAGAATAAAAATATGAGAAATTTTAAAAATTTGAAAATTTTGTATCTCATCTCTGTATGAGTCCTTAATCAGCAAGCCACGCATCATGGATTCTGAAACACAATAGTCCTTCAATTTAACAATGCTTCTAAATGCTGAACACGAGATCCTGATTCACATAAACAAAGGGGCAATAAAACGGGAGAAAATGGTATAATACTGCAGAAGATAGAACGTTTACAGCACTAAAAGTGTAGTACCAGCCTAAACGGTATTGCGTAGACCAGACACCAGAAATCAGCAAGGCATGCATGAATCGAAATTAGTAGTAGCGGGATCCAGTATCATAAACACGACCACCAGGATATGGACCTCTTGACTCGAGTCCCTCATCTCTGGCACCCCCAAGAAATCGAGCCCGTTCTCCGTATGAATCAAAATGATCAGTATTATAGCCTCTACGTGCTTCTCCCACAGCACCTGAGCTTGCAATTCCAATGTAACCATGAGGATCGCTAGAGCCCATGCTACTGTTAGGGTACTGATCCATCATGGCTTTCTGGTACTGATGATGCCGTGCTTGAGATTCCCTCTGTAGGAATTCTTCTCTACGACTGGCATGCCGAGCTCGAAGTGCTACTAGTTGTTCCTCATACTGAGCGTTTATTGTGTTTATTCTCTGAAAAATGAGAGACCATTGTACAAGATATAAATTGGGTTGTACAATTAGGTTATTATGTATCATGTCAAAATTTATGGTGGAAAGTGAAATAAGATGGAGTGAGCAACAGGGAATGCGTTGATGGCAACCAAAACTAAAATAATATAAAGCTTGATTTAGAAAAACTTAAGATTGCGTCTTTAATGAAGGGGAGAACAAATCTTGCAGCCAAAAAGACAAGTTAGACACTGTTTAAGAAGCCTCTTTGGAAATTCTCAAGAAAAGGGAGTTAGAACAATAGCAAATAAAACGCTTCCTTGGCCTTTAGCAGCATTTCTATGAGTCAAGTAACAGTGTTTAGTCACAGACATCCCAGTTTTGACATTAGGGATGTCACTGACTGACCAAAACTTAAAATGCTTCGAGTAACTGAAGGCCATATTGTCCATTCTCCATGAAACGTGCTGGTGCTTTATTTAGGTCTTAACAAATGGTATCAAAGCCAATCCCAACAAAAGGTGTGTGACTTGAGTTGTGCAACCTATGATGAGATGGCTTGATGAGGATGTCATGGATGTAAAAGGGAAGATTCTAATACCCAGATAGAGTATAGGAAGATGGTGAATGAGATTTCATATTGCTTAGTAAGGAGAAGTTCTAGAAGGATCCTGAATTCAAAGAAGGGTTTGAAATTTTATGGGGTTAAGGGTTCTCCCATTGTCAGCCAAGAATTAAGGGAAAAAAATAGAGAAAAAGCCTCCTAGGTAAAAAAGTTATTTTGATGTTTTATCATTACAGTAACCTGTTAACAGATCAATTTTTTAATAGGTATGTCTTTTGTCCCTGACCCCAAGCCCAGTTTCATCCTTGTAAAATTTTTTGTGTCAATTCAGACGATGCATTTCTGGACATGACTCATTTTGGTCTTCCTACATGACAAAAATCGTCACTGCATCCATTTTTATCACGATGAAACTTATAAAAAAATGGATGCACGAAGAATATTTATCACTTCAATATGACTCCATATAGGAGATAAATTGACAAAAAATTTCAAGATACAAAACTGAATTCAGGTGATTTTGCAAAAGACAAATGGCATACTTCAATGTTGTAACCTCATGAAAACGTGTATAGTAAGTCATCCGAAGTAGCTGGGAAAATGTACTTTGAAATATTTTTCTATGCACTTTCAAACATGAACTAACCTCTCTATGCCGAGCATTTTCAGCATCCTCAATTTCATTCTGCTCCTTGGCTAGTTTCATAATATCATCATGGAATTTTTGCTCAAGACCTTCAAAAGTCTGCAACAGAGCATTGTCCTCAAAACCAAGGTCCATATTTTCTTCATGAGTTTGGGATCTGGTGTCACTGTTGCTTTGTTTTTCTAAAGCTAGTTTTGGATCAGGCCTCTGACCATGAAAATAGGATCTTGGAGCATCACTCCCTTGGCCTACATGATAACAAGCGTGTGTCTCAAATTGTAAGGAGTCCACAACACAGTGATAGAAACTAAAGTGCATGTCAAATCCGCAACAATTCTAAATTGATATCTTGAGTTTATGAAGCAAATATGGTATGTACAACCACAAACATAATTAAGACGAATTGAAAACATATCTATCCTATTCAGTTCTCTAGGCTGGCTCATTTTGTGTTCCATTTATATGCACAGCACTTATAAAAGCCTCCCGAAGAAGTCACCTTAGCCCAGTAACCTTAAGCAAGTAATAAAAAAAGTTCATTAAAAAATGCAGGATGAACACAAGAGGAACACCTAGAGAAAGATTATTAAATTTTGGTCTCAATATCACCATTTTCAATTTTCTTTAATAAAAGTATTGAAAAAAATAAACTAGCCTTAGATAGAGACAAAACCCAATTGTCTATGAGTGTGAATATCAATTAAAAAAAATTAAAATTAACATAAAAAATAAATCAGATTTTGCATTTCATCTCTCAGATATAAATTTTTTTTTTTTTTTTTTTTTTATAAGTAATAAACTTTTATTGATCGAATGCAACTAGGCAAAGCCCATGTATGCAGGTAGTATACAAAAAAGACCCCTAATTACACTCTAGCAAACTGAAAAGAAAGTAAAAACTCATGAACATTCCCTCCCTTTAATACAAGAGACCCCTAATTTATATCTGAGTAAAAACTCAGATATAAATTCTTTATGATAAGTAGTATTCTACATATGATTAAAATCACTTACTCCTGTCTTCTTCATGGAAAGCATATAACTAAGCAATTTACGAGGGACCCCTACTACCCATGTATAGGTTCAAAGATGCATACACAGATAAATAACACTTGCCTTCATTGGACATATAAGATGCCACTGAATTTGAGACTTTTGATCCATCCCTTTCCCATTTCCATCGTCCCTCTGCATTTGAGGTCCCATATGGATGTTCCCTCTCAGGAGTGAAGGCCTCCAGTCGTCCTTCAAAAGGACCCAGCTTCTGCTCCATCCTCTGAGTAGACATTTGATGCATCTGGCTGCTGGCATATGTATTGACACCCGAATGGGTATACTGCCCCTGCTGTCTCATTGTTGATTGATGAAGCTGCTTGATTGGTAGACCTATCAAACATAAAAGCCATCAGAAGAATTGTCAAATTACTTATTAGATGCACAGACACAAGCAAACCTTGCTATAAAGTCGAATTCATTATACTGAGTCAATGGTGCACAATGAAGAGGCATTCCATTCATGGATATCAAAAGACTGGGTTTGAAGTTGAACACTCCTTAAGTGAACTCATGATCATAAGCAAATGACAAAGGCATGTTTGGTAAAAGAAAAACTACGGCTCTAATGATGATATTGTTAACAATTGCTTTCATTAACATTTCCAGTTTTTTCATAAAACATTTCAACATTTCTTGGGCAATAAAATTGAAGCCAATATGAGGAGATTATCATAGTGCCTGCAAAACAAAAATAAGGACTAGCATTATTAAGTATATTATGTCAATAATAACCTCAGCAGTTAGCTTATTTGTCTAACGGAACAACAAAATGAGAAAACAACCCGTGATGCAATGTACTTGAGGTTTCAAAGTGAATGTCTAAACAAACACCAATAACCCTGAACATATAAAAAAGAAAAGCAAATAACTACGGTCAAATGCCATCAGGAGTTCATAGACCAAGTTGTACATGTATGCACGCACACATGCAAACATGCATGAACAAACACGTATCCGAGCATGAAGCCCAACAAAAGGCCAATCAATTTCATAGTCATTTTATCAAACAAAATACGTGCAAAACCCTGTAAGAAAAATTAGGGTTATCAATTTTTGTTCATAAGTAAGGGGTTAACATATCTAGCAAAACAAAAAAATGTAAAGGGTTAACAATTTTCATGAAACCCCAACTTAATTACAGATAATAGTAATAATATCAAAGACCCAGCTAGACCCCAATGATCAGCTCTTTATGAAACCCAGGCGAAAAAAACCTTTAAAGAGTTAACAGGAAAAACAACAAAAAAAAAATAACAGAACAAAAAGATCGAAATTCAGAAAACATTAAAAAGTAATTTTCTTTCCTGAATTATTTAAATAGTTTCATTACACTACCTTCTTCAACTCTGTTAGATGAGGCCGAGGAGCGAACTCCGAGCAGCGCTAGACTATCAAATGGTTTAGAGCTTGGTCTGCTAATCTTTTCTCCCCTTACGGAGCTGAACCGGGTCGGGTCGAGTCGAGACTGGCCATCGATGCTTTTGCTATTATCTTTGGAACAATGCTAGAGATCAGCCTATTGTACTTTGCACTCTCCACACATCTTACATAATTTTTTTTTTTCTTCATCCCAGCATGTTGGGTGTGCTGGGCTTCCACCAACAATAGGCTGTAAACAAGATTTTTTCTTATCTTTATGAAATAATTTTTTTTAGGACTTTACTGCACATTAGTTGCTATTTATCCACACACCACACACTTATGACAATTTTATTATTTTTTTTTTTTAAGTGTGAGGTATGAGGTAATAGTTGATTTGAGGAGTAAGATAAGATACAAAATTTATAAATAATAATAAAATAGTTTGTGAATAGTAGTGAGATAATTTGAGTTGAATATTTTTTGAGTTTTAAGAAAAGAGAAAAAAAAATTGAATAAAAAATATTATAAAGTTAAAATATTATTAGAATATAGTTTTATAATATATTTTTGTTTGGATTTTGAAAAAATTAAATTGCTTTTTATTTTTTGTTTGAAAGTTTGAGAAAGTTGTAATGATTAGTTTGAAAATTTTGTATTTGAATTATATTTAAAAAAAAAAAAAAAATGAGCTGAGATGAAAATTTTGAAATAAAAAAGTTGTAATGATTTTTTTTTAATACTTTATGAATTAATCTTGAAGTAGCGATGTGGTCTAAAAATTATATGTACGTTTATATTTTCAAGTAAAAAACTAAACATCTGATGAGCACAGATGTTGCTTAAGCTAGTTCTCCAACCAGGGCTATGGAATTATGCTATGAGATGGGTTTCTCTCGGGTTGTTTTTTAGGGAGATGCCAATAATATTATTCAAGCTACTAATGAATTGGAAGAAAATTGGACAAAGTATGGGCAGATTATTGCAGACAATATGATGCAGGGGATCTGAGTTTGAATCCGAGGTCGATGAGGCTCAGCTAACATATGTGACGTTAAAAGTACTAGACCACTTCGAGAAGGTAAACGAGCACAAAATTGGTGGAAAGAGATAAATAATTGGACGATGAGTGATGAGTGACATATTTGGACGAGGAGACTTATCTCTTGCTTGAGAGAGTAGAAGTGGCGACATCCGTATTTTAACTATAACTTTGGCTATAGGTGTCAGAATCACTTATATGACCCAAATTCGGAAAGCTCTCTTCAGCGCACACATTGTGGTCACCACGCTTCACCTGGTGGGCCCCTTATCGACCCCAAAATAGTCATTTTTACCTTCGAAACGTCAACTTTAGTCAACTATTTCATATTTGGTTAATTTTCTTTTATGGTAATGTTTATCTTTAGTAACTTAGGTTAGATCTTAGTCATAATTATCTTATTCCGTATTTTATTGTTTGGCTTTAATTATTGATTTGCCATTATTTGTTAGCTATTTAAGTGCGGCTTGTAGGCTTCAGAAAGAATGATTGATTTATTTTATATTAAAACCTTAATCTTAGAGTTTCTCTTTATTTGCGATTTTTCTCAATCTCAATTAGGGGTGCTACCCGCCCCATACGGGGCGGGGTAGCCCCCACCCCGCCCCCCGCCCCCGCATGGGCGGGGGGTGAATATATTCATCCGCCCCCCGCCCCCCGCCCCCGGAGTGTGGGGGCGGGGGACCCCGTCCCGGTTGACGGGGTGCGGGTGGAGGGGGTCCTCCTTCCGCACCCCCGCAGCACTACTGGGCCTAAGGCCCAGAAGCGGTTTCTGGGCCTTTTTTTGGCCCAGAAAACGCTGTAATGGGTCGAAAATGGCCCAGAAACAGCTTATGGGCCATTTTAGGCCCATAAAAATATATTTTGCATTTTTTAAAAAAGAAGAGTTAAAAAAAAAAAACATAATTTTATATAATTAAAACTAATGAAATACTACTATAGAGTATAGACTACAAGTTTACTACCTAATAAACTAATAAATAATAATAATAACTAAGCTATTACAAAAATAAAATGGAAAGTCTAACTGTCTAAACAATTACAAAATTACAAATAAAAGTGTCTAAGGGACATTGTATCAACATTATAAAATTACAAATAAAATATATAATACATACATCTGATAGACTAATTCAAAATTAAAAAATCTACGAAATTAATAATAAAAAAAAAGATGCGAGCGGTTTGGGTTTTTGACTGTGACATTTGGGGCGGCCGGATGGGTAGTCTTGAGGCTTGAGCCTTGAGCACATGTTCATATAGCAGTGGAGGTAGACATCGTCTGAGTCGTCTCATGTGTTGCTACAACAATCAATACTAAAATTAATACTGATGAAATTGAAATGAATATAAATAAATACTGATGAAATTGAAATGAATATAAATAAATCAAAATAATAAAATAAAAACAATAATTACCAGATGGTCCAGATCCAGACTGATCACCACCCTCTTCGTCGGTCTCTTTAAAATCTAACACATCCGGAACATAAATATCATTTCCCATCGTCCAACTCTGTGTGCATATCAATGCCTCCACAGTTGTAGGAGACAATGAACTACGGAAAGGATCTAATATGCGCCCTCCGGTACTAAAGGCAGACTCCGAGGCAACGGTGCTAATAGGGATGGCCAATATACAACGGGCAATCTCAGAAAGGATGGATATTTCTTTGATGCTACCTTCCACCATCCTAAAATGTCAAAATCATCATCATCTTGAATAAGATCCGTTGACAAATAACTGTCTAACTCTGAAACCACCTCCGTAGATTGATGGACTAGTGTGGGATTATGTGCGAGGGTTTTCGTCCATGCCAATCTACGCTTCTTTGTTGCCCCGGTGTCTGGAGGAGGTGTTGGGATATGTGTAGGTGTAGTAGATGTAGTACCACCCTTAATTGCATTAAACTCATCATAAAATCTATGAAGGGTATCGCGGGCCATCTCACCAATAAGATCAGTCCAAGCCTGATCATACGCAAGTCCCAAACCATATAACATGCCAGAAATTTTTAGACGGGGATCAATAATAGTAGCCACATATAACAAAATATTGAGTCTAGTCAAATCTCCCCAATACTTGTCAAATTTGACCCTCATGGTCAATGCCATCCCCCTCATTCTTAGATTGGAACCCATACACATGTCGTCTAATTCTTCTTTCACCCTACATATTTGTTGACAAAATTCATAGCATGTAGGGTGCAAAGAAGCAGATAACTTCAACATGACTTCATAAAACAGCCCGAGAAAATCAACAAATGTAGCAACTACCTCCCAATCATCATCATTAGGCAATCCTAAACTCCCGTGCTCATCAAAATATTTGACATATTGAATGTCTTCATCACCCAATAATTGAAAGACTTTTTTATATTCTTGGGCCGCCTCCAACATCAAGAAGGTTGAGTTCCAACTGGTGGGAACATCAGTACAAAGACCCCTCTTTGATGTTATGCCCACATTTTTCGCAGCAATTTTGAATTTCTCCAATCTAGAAGGAGAAGACCTCACAAATTTCACAGCCAATCTAACTCGTGCAACCGAGTTATCAACATCTTTTAACCCCTCAGTCACAATTAGATTCAAGATATGTGCAGAACATCTAACATGCAAATATTCACCACCCAAGAATGTCTTATTTGCCTCTTTAAGATAAGTCTTCAGATATCCCAAGGTGACATCATTAGACGAGGCATTGTCAACCGAAACTGTCAAAACCCTACTCAACCCCCACTCCTTGATTGAGGCCTCTAAGGCCTTCCCAATTGTCTCACCCTTGTGATCAGTTATTTGACAAAACTTGATAATCTTTTTATGGAGAATCCAGTCAGAATCAATGAAATGGACAGTCAAAGACATATAATTAAAATTTTAGACTGAAGTCCAAGTATCGGTAGTGAGACAAACTACCAAACCCGCCAATTGGCCCCTCAAAACATCTTTATCTTTCCAGTACATCTTTTTAATATCCTTTGCCACAGTGTGGCAAGAAGGAAGCATAAATCTAGGTTCCAATTCTTGGACAAATTCTTGGAACCCTCTCCCATCCACAAATTGAAAAGGTAGCTCGTCTATGACAACCATACGAGCTAACTTCCTTCTACACTCATCAACATTATACTTTGTGAACCCCTTCAATGTTGAACCCCCACTACTCCCATCCGTCATTTTTTTCAGTCCAATTTCTAGTCTTGATTGATCCTTCTCCACTAAGGATCTTAATATTGGACTCTTCTTGCATTGTTCCTCTAAATGGACCTTTAACTGGGATGTACCATGTTTCCTATAATGACATCCATATATTTTCCCACAATAATTACATTTAGCTTGTGGGTTATTGGGGTCACCACCCTCTAGTTTGGTAAAAACTACGGAAACAGGTTTCTTACTTTGTGTGGGCTTAGGGGCGGGGCAAGGTGTATTCCCACTCCCAGGGGTTGGAGTAGGGTTAGGTTCTGGGTCAGGGGTACTGGTAGGGGCAGGGGTACTGGTAGGGGTGGGAGAGCTATCAGTGAACTCTCTTTGAGAAGACATTCCTGATTCCACAACACAACAAAAAATAAAAAAATCAATCAACATACGACATAATTCCAAACATGCACTTATCAATCACGTACGACATAATTCCAAACATAAACCCCTAAATTGAGTTAGGGGTTTCAATTGAAACCCCAAACTGATTTGGGGTTTCGGATTGAAACCCCCTCAATTTTAGGGGTTCAATCCGAAACCCCTAAGGCCTAAACTTGAGGGGGGTTTCAATTGAAACCCCTAAATTGAGGGGGTTTCAATTGAAACCCCAAAATTGAAAATTAAGGGGTTTCAATTGAAACCCCTTAGGCAATTTAGGGTTTCGGATTGAACCCCTAAATCAATTTAGGGGTTCAATCCGAAACCCTAAATTGAGGGGGTTTCAATTGAAACCCCTAAATTGAGTTAGGGGTTTCAATTGAAACCCCAAATGGGGTTTCAATTGAAACCCCTAACTCAATTTAGGGTTTCGGATTGAACCCCTAAATCAATTTAGGGGTTCAATCCGAAACCCTAAAATTTAGGGGTTTCGATTGAAACCCCTAAATTTGAAGCACAAATTTCGGATTGGAACCCTAAATTGATTTAGGGTTCCAATCTACAAACAAAAACAAACAAACAAGTACAAAGAAACAGACGAATCAAACACACAAACAAAATTCTCCACAACACACAAATTCACAAATTTCCCATCCTCCATCTCCGATTCAACCCAACCTTCCTCCAATCTCCAATCCAAAACAAAAAAAAAAAAAGAATGGGTTTCGGATTTCTTACCTTTGAGTGGCGGCGAAATCCCAGTGAGAGACGGAGACGGAGACGTGGCAGCGGTGGTGCTGCTCGTGCGAGTCGGAGATTCGACTGAGAGAGAGAGGGGCTTGTGGATGCGAGTGCGAGACTGAGTCAGAGAGAGTGAGTGTGAGAGATTGGCGAGAGACTCAAAGACAGAGAGTGAGAACGGAGAGTGAGAGAGGAGAGTTCGAGAAGGAGAGTGAAATGCAGAAATGGGAAGCAGACGCGGGGAAGGGGGGGGACCTTAACTAATAGTGAAACGGCGCCGTTTCACTATTAGTTGAGTGGCGGCACTTACCAGACCAAAACGGTGCCGTTTCACTCTACTTATTTGTTTTTTTTTTTATATATATATAATTTTAATTATATTATATATATATATATAACTCAAGCGGGGCGGGGCCTCGCCCCATCCGTCCCCCGCCTCCGCATCATCCATGGGGTGCGGGCGGGGCCCCCCGCACCCCGCTTTAGCGGGCCGGATCCCCTCCCCGCATGTGCGGGGGCGGGTCAGCGGGGAACGGGGCCCCGCTGCCCACCCCTAGAAGTAATGATCAAAGTCCCGAATGATACAACATCGAAAGTTAAAAGCTTTATAATATTAATTTTAAATTTTTTTATTTATCATACCCTATACCACACACCACATCTCTTTTAATTTTATTTCCTTTTTGTCATAACAAATATATGTGATATATAAATGATGAATAAAACAACTCAAGTAGTTTAATAAGCGTAAAATAAAAGAAAAATAAAATTATTTAAACAAAATAAAATTTTAAAAATATATTACGTTCACGTTCTAAAATTTAAAGAGTCATATCTGAAAAATATAATTGGTTCATTAACACTACAAATATCCCATTTAGTTTGGAGTTTTAAAATATTTGGAAGATTTTCAAACACTTGCTTAATTTAAAAGTTATCGCTAGATTTAAAATAAATACTTGAGATAGAAATATTTTTCTCCAAGATTTTCTAAAATTCTAAATTTATTTTATGTAAGAAGATTTATCATATTTGTAAAAAATATTGAGACGCATGCTATATATAATTTCATGTAAAAACAACTGCATAAGAGATTTAACGTCATGTCCATTCATCCAATGATTTAATCAACAACATAAGTTTCAAGTATATATTTCTCTCAAACTATAACAAAACCATTTTGTTAACTTAAAAAATCTTTTACCTTATATATGTTTTTCACAATCTGCCTTTGAAGAGTTTTTTTTACTCTTTTTAATACATGTTGTTATGAGATGATGATGTTTTATTATTTAAAAAAAATTCTTAATTTTTACACTTTTTTTAGATGAATTATTATTATAATCTATTTATGTGAAAAGATTTTACTTTTTAATATTTTTTTTTTCCACTAATTGAATGCTATGTGCAAAGGACATACGTATCATGCACGTACCACCCTTATTAGTGTATATATATATATATATATATATATATAACTTGATTGCATTCTTGTCCTCGATTGCTGTTATATTAAGACTGTTATATAACTGTTATATTAACTTATGCCCCCTCCCCCCATGCAAATGATGTTGCCATTCAACATGAATGCTACTCATCCTGTTCCTGCCCTACTTTCCACATGTACATCCAGTTACTATTTTTTGATCATTTGATGCGACTTCAGAAAATATTAAAATGATCGTAATTAATAATTATTATTCTAACACTTCGTCTCACATGTGAACAACACTCCAATAATAATTAATAATTTTTTTATCATTGTTTTCAAATTACAAAATAATAATAGTATTAAAAAATAATATTCAAACAATATTTTTTTTAACTTTTATTTAAAATTATCTCATTTTATCTCATTATTCAAACCGCACCTTAATTAAAATACGGTATCATAATTCAAAATTTAAACTCTTAAATTATGGATACAATATTTTTAAAACATCAATTATCCCACAAACTTAGACAGCATGCATGGGCCATGCATGGTGCTACATCAACCAAAACAGGACCACCATACATATTATATGTCCCCTACAGCATAGTCAAATTGTGGACCACAAGCCATGCATGGTGCTACATCAACCAAAGCAGGACCACCATGCATATTATATATCCTCTACAACATAATCAAATTATGGACCACAGGAGTATATGGAAGAAACAATTTCCAGCAAGCCAGATTGGTTTTTAGCTCTCTCTCTCTCAAACACAAATTAGTAGGGCTATATAGAAATCGACGGGACTAGCCGCTGGAGTCCGTAATTGGTCGAAACCGACAAAGAACCGATCGGCTGGCGATATAAAATTAAAGAAATCGACGTCGGCTGGTTCGGTTTCGGTCTGAACCAAACCCAAACTGCCAAATTGGCCGATTATATATATATTATTATATGTACATAAAACGACGTCGTTTCATTTAAGTAATTTAAACAATGTCATTTTAGTTATGAATTTTATAAAAAAAAAAAGGGTGCCAAACGGCGCTGTTTCGACCTGAAGTAATAAACCCCCTTCTTCTTCTTTTCCCGTCTTCTACTTCCCTTTACTTCTTGCCTTTGCAGGTCTGCTTCTTCCCACCAATAGCACAACTCACCGCTCCCCTCCATCACAGTGACACCGAAGATAGACTGACGAACCACATTGGCTCACGCTGACACCGAAGCTATCGGTTTTCTCCCCCCTAATCGGTTGGTTCCGCCGATTCTGAACCTCTCCAAAAGTTGTCAGTGTGGTGTTAGTTTTTAACCTTACAAATTAGAGAGAAGTTACCACCCAACATAAATGATGCTTTCTTGAGGTTAATTAATTAATTATTAAGAATATTTAAGAATTGGAATATATTTAAAAAATTACTTTAACATATACAGTCATTCTTTTAGTTCCAACTTCAAATCCCCTAAAATATTTATACGTGCTTTGTATATATATTTTTTATTATTATTTTTGGGTTTTGTCAAGATTTGTAATTTCTGTTGAAACCGGACCGGCCCTGCTTCAAGGAAGTTAGAACTGGTCTAGTCCACTTGGAACACAGCTAAAGGCCTTGTAGTATATTGGTCTGTTCAAAATTAGGAGGAGAACCCAGCCCACACTGACAAGAAGCTGAACGAATATAGTAATTATTGTTTTGATGAACCAAACCCAAAAAGCCCACGTAAGTGCCTCTTGCCTCTCCATATTTGCTCATTCATTGGATTTAAGCTGCATTTGAACGTTAAATTGTATTTTTTATGAATAGTAATAAATTGAGTAATAAAAAAAATTATGTGAGATTTATTTAAATTGAATTTAAAATATATTTAAATATTAAGATAAATTTAGTTCTTTTAAAGAAAATTAAAAAAGATTATGAGTTTCTCATATAAATATATTTTAAGTTGGAAAAAGTTATGAGTCTCATGTGTAAAAAAATTTTAAATTGGAATGAATTTAATAATTTGAGAGTTGAGTATTTGGATGTTAGACTCAGTTTAAAATTAAATTGAACTCAGCTGAACTCAATTTAGTTAAGTAACCAAACAAAACCTTAAAATTAAGGTTGCATTTAGATGTTAAGGTGATTTTAAATAATTTATAAATAATAGTATTTTATGGTTCAATTAATATATTTAAAATATAAATAAATTGAAATATATGTTTAAATTTATAAAATAAATTGATATGAGTTAGTTTTTATAAAAAATTAAAAAAATATAAGCCTTATCAGTAATTGGTTTGGGATGAATTGAAAGAAATTTAACAATTAAACATAGCCTAATAGGATCATGCTATCGTGATTCGTGACCGAATTGCCGCACTGAAGGAATTTTTAAATATTAAAAAAAACAACTTATTTGCAAACCATCGGTTTGCTCAGCAATTTTTAAATGAGAAATTCTATTTGTAATTTTTATTTTAAGACTGTATGTGTAGGGTTTTTATTAAATAAGAAAGATCATCATTTTATGAAGAATAATTTTATAATTTTAAAAAATTTTAAAGATAAAATTATTTAAATTTGTATTGTAGTCTCTAAATGAAGATTGTATATAATATTGCTCATTTCTTTTTAAATAAAAGGTTGAAAAAATGTTTTAAAAAAAACATTTTTACATAGAAATCTTCGGGCTCTAAGGTGCGTAAAGCGTAATGGTTGCTGGTGGATGATCAAATCTTGTGCTTGTAATTGTGCTTTTTTTTTTTTTTAAATAAAATTCATACTTAATTTTTTTGTAAATTTTTTCATGTAAATTCAAATTTATTCAAATTTTTAATAAAATTATGCGCCAAAATAGAGAATAAAAAATCAGGATTTATTTAAATTTAAAACTCACCTCAATTCATCTTAATTCATTATTATAATTTTTTTAAATTCTCACATAAAATATAATAAATAATTCAATTTTTTTAAAATTAAAAATAATAATATTAAAAATAATATTTTATTTAATTCATTTAAAATTATTTTTAACTTATAATCGAAACGCACTGAATATTTAAACAATTTGATTCCGGAATTTGGAAACTGCAAGGTCTCCCATTCTGTCGCCACGTATACACACACCCATCATCTCTTCCCTCATAAAAAGGCGCCATTTGCCTCAAGCACCGTCTTTTAA